>NC_068355.1:71518814-71818814 GCF_020536995.1 Dreissena polymorpha | reverse complement strand
TTGTATATTAATTGATATATGTGCGCACATATTTATCATAATTCATTGTCAAAATGTCACATATACTTTTATCTGACGTCAATTGAGTTGAGTATTTTATTGAAATGTGTTAATCGTGCAAAGACATCACTAGTCCTGGAAGTGGGTGGGGCATTTATGCAGTTTTAGGAAATACATTGGAATCGTCGCTCGGGATTAGAAGCTCGCATTTTACTATTTAATATTTATATTGTACTTTGTTTATTGATTAATTTCTTTGCTAGATAAAATTGGGTTCTCAAGTGATGATCTTAGGGAAGGCCCTCATGTTTTGTGTTTGCTGTTATAATGACTTGATTTATATAGACAGGCTGTATTTCAGAAACAAGAAAAACTTACAAAATGGGAGACGCTAAATACTTTACCACCACAAAGAAAGGTAACGTGGCTGTCAGTAGAATTTTTAAAAATAAAACCAGTGTTTTATTTCCCAAAGGGGAAAGGTACCTGTACCCCTACAATTGGGAATTTTTCGAGTCGTGAAATCTTCAAATTGGGAAAAAACGAGTCGCGAAATCAATGAATTGGGAAAAATTCGAGTCGCAAAATTGATGAATTGGGAACCTTTAAAATGCATGTAATCTATAATTTGGGGCTATATTCTGCATCACAAAGCATTTTAAACTCTAGGTTTTGACAGAAAAACTACAGTACGGTAATGATATTTTGACTATCGTATCATGTCATGTGAAAATTGTGTTATTGCCACTTCAGTAAGAATGTGCCCGCCAATTGGAAAAAAATATCTTCCAGTGATAGGCATAAGCACTGAGGTTGCATAAAAAATAATATTACTAATTTTGTTTTAGCCCTTAAAAGTCTTACAAGCCCTGCAATGTTTCATGTGAGTTAAATTAAAAACTTAAAAACTGAACAAAAACAACAACAATGGAACTTGTACTGGTTTGACATCTTTTAACAATAGACAGTGAGAATAGTCACACGTAACCAAAATGAGTTTTTAGAGTGGAATGCTTTAACAATAATTTTCAAAGGCAAGTCTTATATTTTTTTTTTTTTTTTTTTCAAATCATCAAATAAGATATTAAGGTCATCTGCCATTAAATGCTTTTGTATATGTTGTAAATAACTATAGGATTTTACACCCATGTCTCATTATTTTTAATTTTATGTTAAACTTTTATTTGTTTATATCCGTATCCGAATAGTTACTGTCCGGATTTGACACTTAAAAAACTATACATAGAAGCAATATGCGCATTTAACTCAATACGGTTACGTTTTGTTTTAATGTCAACGAAAAATTAGTGTTGAGAAAGTTTATTGATGTAAGGAAGACTGGTCTTAGCGATGGAATTCTTTCACGGGAAATATCGATCACTCGTCGCGGTTATGTAATCCATTCACATTTTACACAGCGGTTAGAGTTGCGCCCCATTTGAAAAGTTTTGTTTACTTTCTACGCAACAATGTCCGGCGAAAATAAATGGCCGAAAATGAAAGGCTCGACAATATCAAAAGATATTTCCAGCGAAAATAAAAGGCTATGGCTATTGGAAACGGCACCTAAAATCGTTTGGAACGGTAGATATCGAGATTGGGAAAGGTCCGGTGCTAAAATTGGGAAGCCTCCGGTAGGCTTTGGGAAAGGTGCCGTTCCCCGGTTCTAGTTAAAGAAGAAAAAAAACGCTGAAAACATACTTTCATGTATCAAATATATAGTGCTGTCATGCTTTGGTGATTTAAGACACTGTTAAAATATTTGTTCACCAGTAAGTTGAGATTTAACACAAACAATCATGTACTGAATTTGTTGATAAGTAAAACAATAAAAAAAAAAAATTCATATCAGGATATTTTCATGCTCTTAAATAGGTGAGATATTTGAGCTGAAAGCAGATTTGAACAGCGACAAAAAAGAAAAGAAGAAGGAAGCAGTAAAGACAGTCATAGCTAGCATGACAGTTGGGAAAGATGTCAGGTTTGTTTCTCATCTTTGCATATTTGATGTTAGCTTTTATGTATCGATTTTGTGAAATTTATCTGTTAGAGAGCACAATTTACCATCACATAAAGATAACTATTACTGTAGAGCTCTTTCAGTTTGACATTATGATTATCTTAATATGATATCCCTTACACCAATATTGTTCTTCTTTGACAACATCCAAAGTCCATTAGTCATGTTAAGTTACAGAAAAGATAAGTATTTTAGCGTTCTGATAAGGCATTATTTTGTCATCAGGCCAGGTTTTTAACCTTTTAGCAAATTTCACAAAACAAATAATTTCTGAATTGTGAGTGTAATTTCACAATGGCATTTGGTTGATTATCTCTTCTGTCAGAAGAATAATGTTTTCAGTTCACCTAAGAACAGTATGCTTTTGTGATATCCTTATGTCCATCATGTATACTCAATGTTTACCTTGTGGATTGTCTAGAGGCCACACATATTGCCCAATCCTAATTTATCAGAGCATGTCTCCCAATAATATCTTGGTTGAGTTTGAAAGTTGGTCAAAGCAAAAGCTAATGAGCCTTATATAAAGAGGCATATATCGATGGTCCCAAATCAATATGCCTAACCTACATTTTTTGGCATTTCGCGATTTTGATAGAGTTCAAAGCGGGAAATCAATGCCCATATACCCCCAAAATAATGAACTAGTTAACCAACAGCAACAGCTCAAAATAGTAATGTGATGTAATGACGAACCGCAATTGATTGAAGTCAAAATGACGATCCTGACAAAAATTGTAACTTCGGCATTTTGCGCGCTCATTAATATATTAAAGTATCAATATAGCCATGTATTTTTAAGATAAATTGACGAAACGTAAACATTTGCTTTAAGAATAATTAAATGATGTGCATTTTATAGCATTGATGAACGCAAAAAGAGATCAAAGTAATATAAAATGTTGAGGCCTTAACTTGTAGCCACAACTTATAGCTTGTTCCTACAACTTATTAAGTTGAGGTCTCAACACAGTTATTGTTCCATCAACTTAATTTAATAACTGTCTTCTGGACGCAAGTTACTAAGTTGAGACCACAACTTAATAAGCTGTGGGAACAACTTACTAAGTTTGGACCCCATCATAGTTTAACCAATCAGATTGGTCGTTTCATCTTAACCGTTTTATCTCAGTTAGTACCCTTATACTCGTACTATTGTGTGTTCGGGTTCGAGCGCCGGTTTGAGCACTATCGCTGTAAGCTATGAAACCCGGATGAGGGTTTTTTTGGCCCGATTTTATAGCCGAAATTCGGCTATGTTCCCAATCCCAAAAAGTATACTTTTTTCCCACAATGTGGCAAAAAATTCCCAGTTGCCAAAAAAAAAAAATTTTTTTTTTTTTTTTTTTTTTTTTTTAGAAAGAAGTCTTATGCGTATTTTATCTCAATTTTAATTCAATTACATCTAACAAAGTATTATATGATTTTTTCCTTTTAATTTGAATGATTATAAAGAGTTAAATCAAATTTAGTATTTCCCTAATCAGTGGACTTTTCGTGTGGAAAAAAAGGCTAATGAATTTATTTTCCCAATTTCATGAAAATGCCGATAAAATTCCCAATTCCAAAGCCATGGGCTATCTTCCCAAAAAGTGGGAAAAAAAAACCTGCGGATTGAGCCCCTGCTTTGACCAGGACTCGATCCCGGGAACCATCGCTTATGAGGCAAGTGCTAGATGCAAAAGTTTTCGACAGTTCCTGGGTTCGAATCACGGTATGAGCACTAGTTCTTAAATCTAATGAGGAGTTTTCGTTGGTCCAGGGATCCGAATCAGGGTACGAGCACTAGCCTGAAAGCTTTGGTTCTCTTGATCGAGCCTCGGTTTGAGGACTTACCCTATAAGCGATGGCTTGAATTCCGATGTGAGAATTTGCACCAACAGTGACAGGTCCCGGGTTCGAGCCCCAGTCTGAGTACTAGCCCTGAAAGCTATGGACCCCTGGTTCAAGCCTTCGTCTTACCACTTGCCCAGTTAGGGAAGGATCCCGGTTGCGAACCTCAGTCTGAGTGTTCGTATTGAAAGCTATGGGTTCACACAGGGACTCAAACCAAACAGCCGTCACAAACATTGCATACTAAGCACTTGCCTTCTAATCGAACGGTCGCCGAAATAAGCACAAGCTCCGAAAGCAACATTTCTTGGTTTCAAGTTCCGGATTAAGAGCTCCCCTCGCAAGCGATGGGTGTTCAGGTTCGAGCGCCTGTCAGAGCACTAGCCCTGTAAGCTATAAATCCTGCATTTTTCGGGTCCGGCGCTAAGACTAGGACTTTGATCAGGGTCTGTTGCTTAAATGGTAAGTACTTAAACCGGGATTTGAGCCCGGGGCACATAGCAAAAAGGGTGTGTGCTCAGGCAGGGCCTGCGAACCAGTACCCATTACGTAGGGTGCAAATGCTCAGACTGGGATCCCAGTCGCTTACAGGAAAAGTAATTAGACTGGGGGTTAAACCTTAACACCCTTATGTGGCTATTTTCACACCAGGGTTCGAACCCTAAATCCAGTCGCTAACTTGGCGATTGCTCAGATAGGGGCTTAAATCTGGAATCCATGTGCTCAGACAGGGCTCGAACCGGCGATCTATAGCTAACAAGGATAGTGCTCAGACCGGTGCTATGGAGTTGTCGCCACAAGTTTCTAAGCTGAGGCCTCAACTTAATTAGTTGTTCCCACAAGTTATTATGTTGGAGGGATAACTTAATAAGTTAAATGAACAAATTACTAAGTTTAGGCCACAACTTAATAAGTTATGAAGTTGTGGCCACAAGTTATTAAGCTTAGGTCTCAACTTAATAAGTTGTGGAGACAACGTACTTAGTTGTTCCCGCAAGTTATTAGCTCATCAATTAAAAAAAAAAATATGAGCTATTGTCATCACCTTGGCGTCGGCGTCCAGTTAAGTTTTGCGTTTAGGTCCACTTTTCTCATAAAGTATCAATGCTATTGCATTCAAACTTGGTACACTTACTAACTATCATGAGGGGACTGGGCAGGCAAAGTTAGATAACTCTGACTGACATTTTGACAGAATTATGTGCCCTTTTTATACTTGAAAATTGAAATTTTTTGTAAAGTTTTGTGTTTTGGTCCACTTTACCCCTAAAGTACTTGGAACCCTCGCAAACTATCATAAGGGGACAGTAAAGGACAAGTTGCATAACTCTGGTTATCATTTTTACGGAATTATGGCCCTTTTTTTGCTTTGAATAATTATATGGTTACATTTTTTGTTAGATCCACTTTACTTCTAAAGTATTAAGGCTATTGCTTTTAAACTTCAAATACTTCATGCTATCATGAGGGTACTGTACCTGGCAAGTTGAATTTTACCTTGACCTTTGAATGACCTTGACTCTCAAGGTCAAATTTTTAAAATTTTGCTGAAATTGCCATAACTTCTTTATTTATGATAGTATTCGATTGATTCTTTGACAAAACAACTCTTACCTGACATACCACAAAAGACTCCACCCAAACCATCCCCCAAGTTTAAGGTCAAGGTCATTCTTCAAGGTCAAGGTCATCCTTCAAGTTATAAAAAATATTTCAAAGCGGCGCTCTCATGAAGCTGCACATTTTGAGTGGTGGAAGTTCAAGGTCATTCTTCAAAGTCAAGTTCATCCTTCTAGGTCAAAGGTCAAACAAAAATTTCAAAGCAGCGTTATCATGAAGCTGCACATTTTGATTGGTGGAAGTTAAAGGTCAAGGTGAGTTAAAGGTCAAGGTCATCCATTAAGGTCAAGGTCATCCTTTAAGGTCAAAGGTGATTTTTATTTAATTCAAAGCGGTATTATCTTGAAGCTGCATATTTTGAGTGGTTGAACTTCAAGGTTAAGGTCATCCTTCAAGGTAAAAAAATAAATAAATTCAAAGTGGCATTCTCATGAAGCTGCACATTTTGAGAAGAGTTGCAACGATTCACCAACAGCTCGATTCGATTTCGATTTCAGACACTTCGATACCGATTTTTGCGATTCGATTCATCTTCAAACATAGTTTTATCATATATTCACTCTTATGCCTCAAAATTAACATTTCTGTTCAAATGTGATTTCAATAAAACACATAAAAAAGAATAGCAAATTAGGACTCAATTTTAATATAAAAACTTCTGAATAGAAGATTGTGTTGATTACACAATAATATAATAAATAAATAAATAATCATAAGAACGTATCTGGAATCAGTTGAATGGTAGTACTATCACTATTATACTTTTAACCAAAACCGCTATAAGCATGTCTACCATTGTGCCATGACAGCATCACCTTTTACCTGTAGGACAAATCACATTCTATAATAAACTTAACAAAACTCCAACAGAAATAGAACTACTTTTCTGGCTGGCGACTTAAGTAGTTGAACTTATGCGACCTCTTAGTCTTGCTAAATCAACGTTATGTTTGCGTTTGACATTTTGCATTAGATTAGTGGTTGAGCCGGACTTAGCGTACGCCACATCCGTGAAGCACAGTTTACACTTTGCTTTATCGGTAGGGCTACCATCCCGAAACTCAAAATACTGCCACACTTTTGATTATAGCTTCTTAGGCACATCTGATAATTTCAATTTGTCGGCAACAACTTGTTCAGCCATTTTGACGCTTTTTCCGAAAGTAGACCGTAACGGGCTTATTGATTGGATGACTAAAGTAATAAGCAACCAATCCCGCGCGTCGTTATTACAAGTAAAGATAAAACCTACACCTTCCTGTATCAATAGTCAGAATACAGCGAGCTTTATGTATCTATGTATATATATATATGTATATATGTTAAAGAATCGAATCGAATTTGGTAGGTTTGGTACCGTAAAAAATAATTATTTCCAAGTGGCGTTATCATGAAGCTGCACATTTTGAGTGGTGGAAGTTCAAGGTCAAGGTCATCCTTCAAGGTCAACGTCATCCTTTAAGGTCAAAGGTAAAAAAAAAAATATATTTCAAAGCAGCGTTCTCATAAAGCTGCACATTTTAACTGGTGGAAGTTCAAGGTCAAGGTCATCCTTGAAGGTCAAAGGTAAAAAAAAACAATTTTTTTTTCTTCAAAGCAGCGCAATAGGGGGCATTGTGTTTCTGACTAACACATCTCTTGTTTTTTTCAAACATGGTTAAAAAACACAAATATTTATTATTATTATTTTATGTTTGAAATACCGTCCAACCATCCCACCCAAGAATCCCCTCTCCCCCCCCCCCAAAAAAAAAAATAAATAAATATTTGTTTTGCATTTTTTTGCATTTTTGGAAGATAATGTAATCAATGACCACACCCCACACTATACACCCCTCTCCACTCTACCCCTCTCTCCTTTGTGATTGAAATTGAGATAGGTCCCTACACCTTTTAAAAAGAAAAAAAGATGAGCGGTCTGCACCCGCAAGGCGGTGCTCTTGTTTTAAAAGTTGTTTCCACAAGTTATTAAGTCGAAGCCACAACAGTCTACTTATGAAGTTGTTCCCTCAACTTAATAAGTTGTTCCCACAACTAACTAAGTTGAGGCCACAATATAAATATAAGAATTGCGGTTGTCACCTCTGTGCCACTGTATAAAACACAAAAACACGCATTGCTTTGCTATAGCTCATGGAACAGTGGAATAATTTTTTCTATTGAAACAAAATATATTACAATTAGCTGTCCAATTTTAGCATTATAGCATAAATTGTCAGACTCTACTGTGTGGTTCTTGTACCTGTAAGACATGCAGTTGACATTTAAATGCTGTTTCCAAATGTTTTAACTGACAAATTTATTTATTTTGGATTGCGTTGTTAGTTTTTTGTTTACTCAAAAAGATACAAAGAAAATTGTTGTACCTGCATTTCAGTGCCCTGTTCCCAGATGTTGTGAACTGCATGCAGACAGACAACCTGGAGCTGAAGAAGCTTGTCTATCTGTACCTTATGAACTACGCCAAGAGTCAGCCTGACATGGCCATTATGGCGGTCAACACGTTTGTCAAGGTGCGCTACATGTTCACTAGGGGTGTGATTTCTTCTGCTTTCAGGGGTGTGCTTTCTTCCCCTTTGAGGGGTGTGATTTCTTCTCGTTTCATTGTTGCGCTTTCTTCACCTTTCAGCGTTGTTCTTTTTCTCGTTTTAGTGTTGTGATTTCTTCTTTCACTAGTGTGCTGTTTTCTCCTACAGGGGTGTGATTTCTTCTGCTACAGGGTCCGACTTCTTTTCCTTTCAGGGGTGGAATTTCTTCTCCTTTCAGTGGTGTTATTTCTCCTCTTTTTAGGGGTGTGATTTCTCCTTCTTTCAGGGTTGTGATTTCACCCCATTTGAGTGTTCTTATTGCTCCCCCTTTCTGTGGTCTTATTTCTCCCACTTCCAGTGGTGTTATTTTTCCTTTCAGGGGTGTGATTTCTCCTCCTTTCAGGGTTGTGATTTCTTCTCCTTTCAGGGGTATGATTTCTGCTCCTTTTACTGGTGTTTTTCTTCTTTTCAGGGGTGTGATTTCTCCTCATTTCAGTGGTCTTATTTCTCGCCCTTTCAGGTGTGTTATTTCTCATCCTTTCATGGGTGTGATTTCTTCTCCTTTCAGGGGTAGGATTTCTCCTCCTTTTAGGGGTGTTTTTGTTATTTTCAGGGGTGTGATTTCTCTTCATTTCAGTGGTCTTATTTCTCAACCTTTCAGGGATGTTATTTCTCCTCCTTTTAAGGGTGTGATTTCTTCTTCTTTCAGGGGTATTATTGCTCCCTCTTTCAGTGGTCTTATTTCTCCTCCTTTCAGTGGTCTCATTTCTCCCCTTTTTAGCTTGACTATTATATATGAAATATATATAGTGGAGCTTTCCTGCTCACCCCGGCGTTAGCGTTAGCGTGCAAATGTTTAAGTTTTCGTACTACCCCAAATATTTTCTTTGTCCCTTGACATATTGCTTTCATATTTTGCATACTTGTTTACCAACATGACCCCAACCTATAAACAAGAGCAGACCACTGTATCAAGCATTTTGACATAATTATGGCCCCTTTTACACTTAGATAATTGAACATTTTGCTTAAATTGCCATAACTTCTTTATTTATGATCACATTTTATTATTACTATGACCAAACAACACTTACCTGAATACAACAATGGATTCCACCCAAACAATACCCCACGCCCCTACCCAGAATTCCTTCCCCCCCCCAACCCCCCCCCAAAAAATATTTTTTTTAAATATCATCTAATAAATTACCACACCCCACATTATACCCCTCTATCATCCCCACCCCCTCTACCTCCTCCATCCCCCCCAAATTTTTTTTTTTTAAACATCATCTAATAAATTACCACACCCCACATTATACCCCCCTCGGCCCCCCCCCTATCCCCTACCGACTCCCTCCCCCATTTTTTTTTATAAACATCATATAATAAATAACCATACCCCACATTATACCCCCCCTCTCACCCCACCCCCCTACCCCCCCACCCACCCCCACAATTTTTTTTTTTTTTAAAACATCATCTAATAAATTACCATACCCCAAATTATACCCCCCTCTCACCTAATAAATTACCATACCCCAAGTTATTCCCCCCTCTCTAACCCCCCCTACCCCCCCCTACCTCCCCCCAAAAAAATTTTTTTGTTTCCTTTTTTTATTTTTGAAAGATCGTCTAATAAATTATTGAATATGAACAATTTCCCCATGATGGCTTACGTTATACTGTCAAGCACTCGAATAGCTTGCTGTGTTCTGACAGCTCTTGTTAGCTCACCTGAGCACAACGCTCACCTGAGCTTTTGTGATCGCCTTTTGTCCGCCGTGCGTCGTCCGTCGTCAACATTTTGCCTTATGAACACTCTAGAGGCCACATTTATTGTCTGATCTTCATGAAACTTGGTCAGAACATTGACTGAGTTCGAAACTGGGTCAAAAACTAGGTCAAAAAAAGAAAAACCTTGTGAATACTGTATAAGTCACATTTGATGCCCAATCTTCATGTAACTTTGTCAAAATGTTTGTCTAAATGATTTGTTGGTTGAGTTCAAAAATGGTTCAGGTCCGTCGAAAAAATTGGCCGCCAGGGAGCGGGGCAGTATTCCTTATATGGCTATAGAGAAACCTTGTGAACACTCTAGAAGTCACAATTTTTGCCCAATCATCATGAAACTTGGTAAAAACACTGGTTTTATTGATATCTCGGACGAGTTCGAAAATGATCCAGATCGGTTTAAAAACATGGCCTCCAGGGGGCGGGGCAGTTTTCTCTATATGTATATAGTGAAAATATGTGAACACTCTAGACGTCACATTTTCGGTCCAATCTTCATGAATTTTTGTCAGAACATGTGTTTTCTGGATATGACGGTTTCCTTCGAAAATGGTTCGGATCGTTAAAAAAACATGGCCGCTGGGGGGTCATTTTCCTTATAATTATATAGTAAAAACAGCTTGTGAACACTTTAGTTTAGCATGTCACGGGAAGTAACTGCAAAATGGCTTTTGCAAAATTATGTTCAATTGACAGAGTTGTCTCCATTTTTAAAATATTTTTTAAGCACAAGAAGATTAAGTGGAATAAATTATAAATGACAGTTTTACATTCTGGAAGATAGCAAACTTTTGAATATGTTTTCCATTGTTTCATGATTCTGTACAATATGGCATTCTTTTGTCAAACGATTAAAGCGAGACTATACGATTTTTATATGTGTTTAATTGTAATATTTTGATAAATACATGTTACAATAACACAAAATAGGCAAGACATTGAAGACGAATTTCATAAAATGCAGCAAAACAAATAAGCGCCTCGAGCCGATGGTTACGAAGATATTTCGTACATATTTTCCTACAATAACCGAAGAATTCGTCTTTTTATTAGGATCGGAGTAAGTGTTTGTGTGTCGTATGAATAGACATCGCTATTGGAATTTAAAAACAACCATTAAACTAAATTAAGATTCACATCGTACATGCATGATATACATTCTGGCGAATTTGTCTGTACAGACATTTTCGATTTCAGAATTAAATATCTGGCTTATTTCGCATTTTTCGACACATGTTCTTCTTAACTTTTAATTTATATTGAAATGTATGACCTTGTTAACACTCTAGAGGCCACATTCATTTTCCGTTCATCATGAAGCTTGGTCTGAAGATTTGTCCCAATGATATCTTGGATGAGTTCGAAAATGGGTTTTTGTTGCTTTAAAAACATGGCCACCAGGGGCGGGGCATTTTTCCTTATATGGCTATATATGACTTTAGTAAAACCTTGTTAACACTCTAGAGGCCACATTTATTGTCCAATCTTCATGAAATTTGGTCAGAAGATTGGTCTCAATGATATCTTTGATGAATCCGAAAATGGTAAAGTTTGCTTAAAAAACATGGCTTCCAAGGAGCGGGGCATTTTTCCTTATACGGCTATAGTAAAATCTTGTTAACACTATAGAGGCCACATTTACCTCCGATCTTCATGAAACTTGGTCAGAAGATTCATCCCGATAATATATTGGAAGTGTTCAAAAATGATGCCGGTTGGTTGAAAAACATGGCTGCCAGGGGGCGGGGCATTTTTCCTTATATGGCTTTAGTAAAACCTTATTAACACTCTAGAGGTTTATTTGTTGATCTTCATGAAACTTGGTCAGAAGATTTGTCCCAATAATATATTGTTATCTCAGGTAAGCGACTTTGGGCCTTTCAGGCCCTCTTGTAGTGATGTAATTTCTCCTTTCAGGGGTGTGATTTCTTCACCTCTCAGGTGCGTGATTTCTCCCCTATCAGCGGATTTTCTCCTTTTCAATGATAGTAATTCTAAACATTGCTATCTAGATATATTTACACAGCTAACAGCATATTTATGATACATATTTATAATTGTCCGGATTCTTTTAGGATTGTGAAGACTCTAACCCGCTGATACGAGCCCTGGCTGTGCGAACAATGGGCTGCATCCGGGTGGACAAAATAACAGAGTATCTGTGTGAACCACTGAGGAAATGTCTCAAGGACGAGGACCCATACGTTCGCAAGACGGCCGCAGTGTGCGTTGCTAAGCTTCACGATATCAATGCTCAACTGGTGGAAGACCAGGGCTTTCTGGACTTGCTCAGGGATCTTCTCTCAGATTCCAACCCCATGGTATGTTGTTTTTGTTAAGTTTCTAGTTTCACATAGGAAATTTCTTACAGATTGGAAGATATTAATGTGTTATAGTTTTAGCTCACCTGTCATGAAGTGACATGGTGAGCTTATGTGACCGTGTGATGTCCGGCGTCCGTTGTGGGTGCGTGTGTCCGTCAACAATTTGTTTGTGTAGACAGTAGAGGTCACAGTTTTCATCCGATCTTTATGAAATTTGCTCAGAATGTTTATCTTGATGAAATCTGGGTTGGGATTGTATTTGGGTCATCTGGGGTCAAAAACTAGGTCACTAGGTCAAATAATAAAAAAACCTTGTGTAGACAATAGAGGTCACAATTTTCATCCAATCTTTATGAATTTTAGTCAGAATGTTTGTCTTGTTTAAATCTGGGTTGGTATCGAATTTGGGTCATCTAGGGTAAAAAAACTTGGTCACTAGGTCAAAGTTAAAAAAACAACTTGTGTAAACAGTAGAGGTCACAGTTTTCATCCTAACTTAATAAAATTTGGCCAGAATGTTAATCTTGATGAAATCTGGGTTGGGATTGTATTTGGGTCATCTGGGGTTAAAAACTAGGTCACTAGGTCAAATCATAGAAAAACCTTGTGTAGACAATAGAGGTCATAGCTTTCATCTGATCTTAATGAAATATGGTCAGAATGTTTATCTTGATAATATCTGATTTTGGATCGTATATGGGTCATCTGGGGTAAAAAATTAGGTCACCTGGCCAATTCTAGTAAAACCTTGTGTAGGTGAAAGAGGTCACAGTTTTCATCACATCTTAATGAAATTGTATCAGAATGTATTAATTGATGAAATCTGGCTTGGGATTGTATATGGGTCTGATAGAATTTAAGTTGATGTAGCAAGGTTTGTCAGGTGAGCGATTCAGGGCCATCATGGCCCTCTTGTTTATTATTGTGCTTTATTTGGTTAATTTATCCATGATATTATTTACTTCATAACATTTTGAAAGATAAAAAAAATGGCACTTGTCGTCTACTTGGCCACAGAAGTGTTGCAGTTGATTTGGTGCCATTGGGATGTTTAAAAATTCTTTTTCAGTGATCACCATTCTGTTTCAGCCTAAAGAAAATAAGTCATTTTGCCCTTGCGCACTTGAGTTGGTAAAGATGTGTGAACCTCTAAGAATCTCTGTGAATTTTTAGGCCTCCGGATCGAATGATCGGTGGTACAGTAGATTTCGCTTAATTGAATATCCCATTTGTCAGGTCCGATTATTCAATTATCCGGAGTATTCAATTATATGGAATCCGTTATATTTCCTATGTTATCACTAACCGGTGTAATCCTCTTGGAAATTGTGCTTTTTGTGCATAATCAAAACATCATTTCGACACATAAAGCGTTAAAAAAAAGTTAATATTGGAATCAAATATTGAATCCATTATAATTATAATATAAATATTTTGTTGAATTCTCAAATGAGAATACAAATTTTGTAATCCAAAACACACTTTCTAGCTTTAAATAAAACGTCCACATGTATTTCCTTTACCCCCAACAAAAAGCTAGCGAAAACTATGCAGCAATGTACAATGTCACGCCATACGGTGCGTGTAATGATTTTTCCCATCTTCATTTTATTGCTTACCCAACGCTTATGCTAGCAACATCTATTGCTCATGTATTTTCCTGGTAAAAAGCGCGCGAAAATTAGTGTGGGTGTATATACACTGTCGAAGGAAAACTGTATATTGTTTTTGGCCTGTCTGTCTGTCATTCTGTCTGTCAATCTGTCCCAAAACTTTAACCTAAAACATTAACCTTGGTTAAAGTTTTGCGATAACTTTTGCAATATTGAAGATAGCAACTTGATACTTGGCATGCATGTGTATCTCATGGAGCTGCACATTTTGAGTGGTTAAAGGTCAAGGTCATCCTTCAAGGTCAAAGGTTAAATATATGGCTTCAAAGCGGTGCAATAGGGGGCATTGTGTTTCTGACAAACACATCTCTTGTTAAAAAAATAAATGGTTTATAGGCCACCATACAAAAAGAATTGTGACTGTTGTGGGTGGCACATGCAAAATTACATGGGTATTTTATACCCACAACGCAATTTGTTTCCCTATTTTTGTCATGCCGGCTTGGACCCCTTAGTTTTTTAAAAAATGAGTTGGGAACTTTATACAATTGTAATAAATAAGGGGTGGCAAGCTGTTGAAAATTGTGAAAAACAAATAAGTAGCGAATATTTCAAAATTGTAAATTTTTTGTTGCAAACTTCTTTCAATTGTGAAAATTTAAGTTGCAAACTTCTCAAATTTGTTAAAAACAGACAATATCTAAGAAGGAAAAAAAGCTTTAATGTTTGGTGCCCTAGGTTGTGGCAAACGCGGTGGCTGCTATCTCAGAGATCATGGACGCCTCACCGAACGCTGCCCAGGTCCTGGAGATGAACTCAGGCACCATCAACAAGCTGCTAACTGCCCTCAACGAGTGCACGAAGTAGGATCTGCTTACTAGTCGCTTACGTGTTTTTTGAAAACGACATAGATTAGGATTATGAAATTTGATAAACTTATTTTAACCCTTACAGTGCTGGAACCGAATTTTGAAGGCCTTTGCAAACAGTTTGGATCCAGATGAGACGCCACAGAACATGGCATCTCATCTGGATCCAAACTGTTTGCTATTCTGATAGTATTCTTTGGAAAAAATCAAAGAAAATGCTAATTTTAAAAATTCAGCAGACGACATTTTAGCAGATGAGAAATTACCCAGCATGCAAAGGGTTAAGTGATGAGAGGACAAGTCATAAGCCTTCATTTCTGAGATGCAATTATTTGTTTTACAAAGAGCTAAATTGTCTGGTAAATATTTGTTTTTGATATAATATTTGCTGTGTGAAACGAACATCATTATGAAACATCACAGGTTCACATATAAAAGACAATATGAACATAAAAAACATTTTTAATTGGTGCGGAACTTTTTTAATTGCATGCAAAACTGTCTAAGCCTGGTTTGTTTTGTATTTTGAAAAGTTAAAATTGATTTTTTTTAATGGTTTGTATAAGTCTACTTTAGTGCATGATTTAAGTTGCACATTTGACAAATTCTGTTGGGAGAGCTAGCCTTTCAGTGTGTTGTTTGCATTCAGATTTAGGGCTGATATTCAATCCCATTCCCAATGGAAAAAAATGTACATATTTTCCCCATATGGGACCTAAAAATTCCCAATTATAGGTTTCCGAAAACATTTTTTTTTTTAATCTAAACATTTAGTTGATCTCCCATCCAGCTCTAGAAGTTGAAATTTAGTGAATATAATATTGAAAACACTTTTATTCTTAATATTAAAGCATTTATTAGAAAAACAACATCTTTAATTTTCCAGTTTTAGTCAAAAAGCCATGATTATTCCTCATCCAAAAGGACCTGGTCTCATTCTTAAAATGGGGTCAAAAACACACTGCCTTTTTAGCAAGACTATTATATATGAAATATATATAAAGGAGCTATCCTACTCACCCCCGCGTCGGCGTTAGCGTTCCCGTTCCCGTTAGCATGCAAATGATAAAGTTTGCGTACCACCGCAAATATTTTTATTGTCCCTTGACATATTGCTTTAATATTTTGCAAACTTCTTTACCAACATGACCCTAATCTATAAACAAGAGCAGACAACTGTATCAAGCATTTTATAAGAATTATTGCCCTTTTTTCACTTGTAATATGCATATTACTTTAGTTACATTGCCATAACTTCTTTATTTATGATCAGATTTTATTAATACTTTGACATAACAACACTTACCTGAATACCACAATGGATTCCACCGCCCCAACCCAGAATTACTGCCTCCCCCCCCCCCCTAATTTTTATTTTTATTTTTTCCTTTTTTTATTTTTGAAAGATCGCCTTATAAATGACCACACCTCACATTATACCTTACTCTCAACCCCCCCCCCCTACCCTACCCAAAACAAATATTTTTTTCTTAAAACCTGGTTACAAAACAAAATAATATATTTATTTACTTTATTTTTGAAGGACCGTCCAAACTACCCACCCAAGCTATTGCTAGGGTTCAATAGATTGTGGAAAATATACCTGAACTATAACCTTGACCTTATTGAATAATTTGAACAATTCCCCCATGATGGCTTACGTTATACTGTCAAGCACTCGAATAGTCGAGCACACTGTCCTCTGACAGCTCTTGTTATTTATATTTCAATGGTGGACTAATACACGTAAAGTTGTTGTGAAGTTGTGCTGTGGACTCAAGTTTTAGCTATCCGAAGAAGACCATGATTAACACAATCATTTAAATTTGAAAAAAAAAAATAAAAATTATATTACTTATAGGATTAACCACATTCTGCACTCCATTGCTACATAGTATAAGTATTATAATGTGATGAGTCTCTTTTGGGGAAAAATGAATTGAGTGTAAACTGTCGTACAAGATAAGTCTGTGCAGTCTGCACAGGCTAATAAGGAAAAATTCTGTCCACCTGAACTGTATGATTCCATAAAATGAGGAAGTGTTGTCCCTGGTACGCTTGTGCCTGCTTCACAGGCTACTGTTGGATGACACTAAACGCTCATGCATTAAGCCATGTTTTCCCAGAATGGGGTGTATATACTATCATGTCCCAATGCAGGTGGGGTCAGGTGTTTATTCTGGATTCCATCTCCAACTACACCCCCAAGGATGACAAGGAGGCCCAGAGTATCTGTGAGAGAGTCACCCCCCGCCTGGCACACGCCAATGCTGCAGTGGTACTCTCAGCTGTCAAGGTGAGTATCTGTGAGAGAGTCACCCCCCGCCTGGCACATGCCAATGCTGCAGTGGTACTCTTAGCTGTCAAGGTGAGTATCTGTGAGAGAGTCACACCTCCTCACCCCAACTGGAACACGCCAATGCTGCAGTGGTACTCTCAGCTGTCAAGGTGAGTATCTGTGAGAGAGTCACACCCCCTCACCCCCACTGGCACATGCCAATGCTGCAGTGGTACTCTCAGCTGTCAAGGTGAGTATCTGTGAGAGAGTCACACCCCCTCACCCCGACTGGCACACGCCAATGCTGCAGTGGTACTCTTAGTTTTTAAGGTATCTGTGAGAGAGTCAGTCCCCTCCTGGCACACACCAATGCTGCAGTGGTACTCTCAGCTGTCAAGGTGAGTAATTGTGAGTCATCCCTGGCCTAGCACACTCCTACGCTTCAGTGTACTCTCAGCTGTCAAGGTTAGTATCTATGAGAGTCACCCCGGCCTGGCACATGTCAACGCTGGTACTCTGATATGTTAAGGTGAGTTTCTGGGAGAGAGTCATGCCCCCCATCCGCGCCTGGCACACACCAATGCTGCAGTGCTACTCTCAGCTGTCAAGGTTAGTATCTGTAAGAGTCATTCCCGGCCTGGCCAACTCCAACGCTGCTGTGATACTTTCTGTCAAGGTGTGTTGCTTATTAAACATAATGAGAAGCTGCTTTATAGACATTTCCAGTTTTTGCCACTCTGATTTAGAGTTATTTGTCTTAATTGACCAATTTTCGTTTAATGCAGCTTAGCAAATGCTTAGCAATTTACCACATTTTGTTTAAAATTTGTGTAAATCAATCAATATTTACTTGTTATGATTTAATTTAAAAAAACAGGATTAACAGAATGTAATTGTATGTATAAAATTTCCTGGCTTTGCTGGAGCATAAGACAAAAACAGCTTCTTTTTTTTAGAGGAATATGTAAAAGGTATGTGACGATGTAGCAATTTCGCGTCCATGAATTAATACTTGTATACACTAATGATGGCTGTGTTTTGTGTAGGTGGTGATGAAGCTGATGGAAATGCTGGACACGTCTGGGGAGTACGTCACCTCCCTCGTTAAGAAACTTGCCCCACCCCTGGTCACCCTGCTCTCTGCAGAGCCCGAGATACAGTACGTCGCACTGAGGAACATCAACCTGATCGTGCAGAAGAGGCAAGGCTCTCCTTTATCTGATCATAAATGAAGAAATGGGGGAAGTTTCTTGGCTTACAAGAGCCAAAGCTTTTTCAGATACATTAGTCCAGCAATGTTAAAATTGTAAATAGTTGTTAGAAATAATACATTTACAGCTGAACATATTTTGTGGTTTTTGTTATTCATTAAAAAAAATGTATTGTGGTATAGTTCAGTTGGGTTGAAATCGTCTACTTGTCCCCTTGAGATAAATTGCCATATTCTGGTCTCTATTGCAGGTCAGACATTCTGAAGAATGAAATGAAGGTTTTCTTCGTTAAGTACAATGATCCAATTTATGTCAAGCTGGAAAAGTTGGACATCATGATTCGTCTGACTAGCCAGGCCAACATTGCCCAGGTGCTTGCAGAATTGAAGGAATATGCCACAGAAGTGGATGTTGATTTTGTGCGCAAGTCTGTGCGTGCCATCGGCCGCTGTGCCATCAAGGTAGAGCCTGCGGCAGAGCGCTGTGTGAGCACTCTACTGGACCTGATCCAGACAAAGGTCAACTATGTGGTACAGGAGGCCATTGTTGTCATCAAGGTAGGATCTTGTTGTTTTGTATATTGAATGAGTAGGTACTCTGAGCTTATTTTCAATATCCCATTTTAGGACATTTTAGAATCATAATATATTTCAAATCAAGTTTTCTTTTTAGCTCGACTAGTATATATGAAATATATATAGTGGAGCTATCCTACTCACCCCTGCATCGGCGTTTCCGTGATGTTTCCGTTTCTGTGCAAATGTTAAAGTTTTCGTACTACCCCAATTATTTTCATTGTCCCTTGATATATTGCTTTCATATTTTGCATACTTGTTTACCAACATGACCCCAATCTGTAAACAAGAGCAGACAACTCTATCAAGCATTTTGTCATAATTATGGCCCCTTTTCCACTTAGAATATGCAGCAAATGTTAAAGTTTGCGTACTACCCCAAATATTTTCAATGTCCCTTGACATATTGCTTTCATATTTTGCATACTTGTTAACCATCATGACCCACACCTACAAACAAGAGCATACAACTGTATCAAGCATTTTGACAGAATTATTGCCCCTTTTATACTTAGAATATGCATATTATTTATAAATCTATGTTAAACTTTGTGTACTATCCCAAATATTTCCTATATCCTTTGACATATTGCTTTTATATTTTGCATACTTGTTTACCAACATGACCCCAACCTATAAACAAGAGCAGACCACTGTATCAAGCATTTTTACATAATTATGGCCCCTTTTACACTTAGATAATTGAACAATTTGCTTAAATTGCCATAACTTCTTTATTTATGATCAGATTTATTATTACTTTGACAAAACAACACTTACCTGAATACCACAATGGATTCCACCCAAACAATACCCCATGCCCCTAGCCAGAATCCCTTACCCCCCCCCAACCTCCCCCCCCCATTTTTTGTAAACATCATCTTATAAATTAGCACACCCCACAATATACCCCCCTCTCATCCCCCCTTCCCCCCCCTACCCCCCCCCACCCAATTTTTTTTTCACATCATCTTATAAATTACCCCACCCCACATTATACCCCCCTTTCCCCCCCTACTGCCCCCCTACCCCCCCCCAAAAAAAAAAATTTTTTTTCCTTCTTTTATTTTTGAAAGATCGTCTAATAAATGACCACACCCCACATTTTACCCCCTCTCAACCCCCCTCCCCCCCCCAATTTTTTTTATTTTATTTGTTTTCCTTTTTTTATTTTTGAAAGATAGTCTAATAAATTATTGAATATGAACAATTTCCCCATGATGGCTTACGTAATAATGTCAAGCACTCGAATTGTCGAGCGCGCTGTCCTCTGACAGCTCTTGTTATTCCCCCTTCCCCGGTATGGTGGCATATAGCAGTCAGATTTTCTGTCTGTCTGTGCCGCATTCTGTTTCCGGATTTTTTTCCATAATGCTTCGATATATTTACCTGATTAAGGTCTGAAAGTCTACTGGCATGAGTTATAGGTCAAGTTTGAGTTTGGTTCTCGTCTATTTTGGCAAAGTTTTGGGCCTTTGATTGAAAAAATTTCCCAACATTTAAAGTCTTCTGGACTATTTTGCTAAATGATTGCAGATATTGACCTGATTTTTAACCAGGTTTTCCGAAGGAAAAAACTGGTTATTAGATTGGCGAATGCGGGTGGGCTGGCTGGCTGGCTGGCGGGCGGGCGGAACAAGCTTGTCCGGGCCATAACTATGTCGTTCATTGTCAGATTTTAAAATCATTTGGCACATTTGTTCACCATCATTGGACGGTGTGTAGCGCGAAATAATTACGTCGATATCTCCAAGGTCAAGGTCACACTTTGAGTTCAAAGGTCAAAAATGGCCATAAATGAGCTTGTCCTGGCCATAACTATGTCATTCATTGTGAGATTTTAAAATCATTTGGCACATTTGTTCACCATCATGGGACGGTGTGTCGCACGAAAGAATCACGTCAATATCTCCAATGTCAAGGTCGCCACGACTAAAAATAGATTTTTTTTAAAAACAAACTTACAAAGGGGGTTAATTTTGTTTGTTCATTTCAAAAGTTCAGTTTGAGTTTTCTCCCTTTATGAGATTTTTTTTCACAATGAAAACCTGGTTTTGTGACAATTTTGTCCCTTGTTGTGTGTGTTAGTCAATCTACAAGACTAACAGATAAAGTGTGAGTTTTGTTCTGGTCCATTGATTTTTGAAGTTATTGGCCTGGAATTTTATTTAACTTCATACTTCATACTGTTCCTGATTTTTTTTTTAAAGTTTTGAGATGTTAACCTGATTTTTGGTATATGAGTCTACCCGCCATAGATATCAAGTTCAGTTTAGTTACGGTCCATTGTTTTACAAAGTTATGGACCTTGGACTTGTCTAGAAAATAACAGTTTTCTGCACCTTTTTGCAAAAGGCTTACCTGATTTTTTGGCATGTGAGTCTATGTACATGACTTACAGATCAAGTTTGAGTTTCGTCCCAGTCCGTTGGTTTTTGACAAAGTTTTGGGCCTTAGACTTGGGCTGAACATTTTTCTCTAAAATGACACTTCTGGATTTTTTGCAGAAGGCTTTTAGATATTTACCTGATTTTGGTTTGTGATTCTACCTGCATGACTTGTGACAAGATCAAGGTTGAGTTTTTTTTACGACAGAATTAAGAATTTTGGTGAATCTGTGCTTAATGGATATGTAGCTTGTATTTAATTGCATAAGGGAATCTTGTTCACAAACCCTGTCTGACTCCAGGATATCTTCCGCAAGTATCCCAACAAGTATGAGAGCATCATTGCAACCCTGTGTGAGAACCTGGACACTCTAGATGAGCCAGAAGCTCGCGCCTCCATGATCTGGATCATAGGGGAGTATGCTGAGCGCATTGACAATGCTGACGAGCTGCTAGAGAGCTTCCTGGAAGGTTTCCAGGTACTGATTGGGAATAAATTTGAGCGTTAATTTACTTCAAATCAGGAATATTATTATTGTTTAATTAATAGTTTTTGAATAATTATTAGAATAGCTCAAATACAACAGAAATTCATGTACAAAAGTAAAAAAGTAAAAAGATAAATAGAGCTTCAAAAGTATTTATTTTTACTTTAAATACTTCTATTGTCAGTAGTGGTAAATGCTCTTAACATCAGCAGTGTTATTTCAGCGTTTAACTGTTAAATGTGTGATTGAAATTTTAAAAACATAGGATGTCTCTTAAAAATAATTAATACAGAGCTCCAGATAAGGTTTTGTGAAATTCTTAAATTACTACCAGATTTTCAAAAAGAATTCTTAACTCTGAAATTTTATTCTTAACGTTACTACTAAGTTTTGGAAAATAATTCTATTTTTTTCTAAAAGACCTAAAAATAAATAATAATGGTTATTTTCTTGCAAAAAAAATCAAAATAAACATACTAGCAACTTTATTTATGCGAGTTCAACATTGTCTTTTCAGTATTATACAATGTTATTTTTCAAATACCATCATATGCCCAAACTGTGCTTAGATTGTATGCCTTAGATAAACTTTTTGACATATTTCACAATTAAAACAGATCTCCCCTTCAATCTTTTCAACGATTAGCCACGGGACTTGTCCCTTCCACTCGTTCAATGTTTTTTTTTGTGTTTAAGTTTGGACCCGTCGTGTCGCATTTTTGTTTAGCTTTTCAGACTGTGTCGGCAACTGAACAAACAACATCGTATAAGATCTTTTCTATAATGTCTTTCTTAACATTTAACTGCGGCTTACTTTGCGTAAATATGTTAAAAGCGCGTTTTTGGACGCTTTGCAGTTTTTTAGGACGTTCTCTGGGCGCCGCCATTTTTTTTGCCAGATAGACTGTATACGCCGCTTTTATTGGAAAAAATGCGCTTTGTTATATAAACCCGATAACCATTCTATATAAGCACCGCAAAGATCTTAAATACGCAAAAAGAACTCAATAAAAATCGATACGATTCGATGTAAAAATAATATTCGTAACTTGATTTTGAAATTCTTAATGGTACGACAAGATTTTAAAATAAATACGTAACGGACTTGAAAATAATTCGTAATTACGAAAATACGACCCTTATCTGGAGCTCTGTAATACATGCCATAATGTCTAGCATGTTCTGAGAAAACTGGGCATAATGCATGTGCATTAAGTGTCGTCCCAGATTAGCATGTGCAGTCCGCACAGGCTAATCAGGGACGACACTTTCTGCCTAAACTTGATTTTCTGTAAGGAGGGACTTCCTTGAAACTCAAAATACTATAAAATCAGAAAGTGTCGTCCCTGATTAGCCTTTGCGGACTGCACAGGCTAATCTGGGGCGACACTTTATGCACATGCATTAAGCCCAGTTTTCTCAGATAGCGGATGGGTTGTTGACTACATGGACTGGTGGCCTATTGCAGGATGAGAACACCCAGGTCCAGCTGCAGCTGCTGACGGCCATTGTGAAGCTGTTCTTGAAGAGGCCCACAGACACCCAGGAGCTGGTACAGCAGGTCCTCAGCCTCTCTACACAGGTACGTACACTTGAGTTGTGTTCTGGGACGACACTTTACGCTTTCATGACATTTTTTGTTAAATTGAAATCTCTTCTTAGCAAAAATCCAATTTAGCAGGAAAGTGTTTTATCTGATTAGCCTTGTAGACTGCACAGGCTAATCTGGGACGACACTTTACGCACATGCATTATGTCCAGTTTTTTCAGAACATGACTCACTTGTTCTCAAATATGGAGGCGTCAATTTTAGGGATGGGAACAAATACTGAAATGATATTTGATCACTCGTTTTTATTATTCTAGTTTTTTTAGCTCACCTGAGCACAACGTGCTCATGGTGAGCTTTTGTGATCGCCTTTTGTCCATCGTGCGTCATCTGTTGTCTGTTGTGCTTTGTGCGGGGTCAACATTTGCCTTGTTAACTCTCTAGAGGCCACATTTATTGTCCAATCTTCATGAAATTTTGTCAGAAGATTGGTCTCAATGATATCTTGGATGAGTTCAAAAATGGTTACGTTTGCTTGAAAAACATGGCTGCCAAGGGGCGGGGCATTTTTCCTTATATGGCTATAGTAAAATCTTGTTAACACTCTAGAGGCTACATTTATTGCCTGATCTTCATGAAACTTGGTCAGATGATTCATCCCAATAATATCTTGGAAGAGTTCGAAAATGATTCCGGTTGGTTGAAAAACATGGCCACCAGGGGGCGGGGCATTTTTCCTTATATGGCTATAGTAAAACCTTGTTAACACTCTAGAGGCCACATTTATTTTCCGATCTTCATGAAACTTTGTCAGAAGATTTGTCATAATGATATCTTGGATGAGTTCGAAAATTGTTTTGGTTTGTTTAAAAACATGGCCCCCAGGCGGCGGGTCATTTTTAGCTCATCTATTTTTTGAAAAAAAATTATGAGCTATTGTCATCACCTTGGCGTCGGCGTCGGCGTCGGCGTCGGCGTTGGCGTCGGCGTCCGGTTAAGTTTTGCGTTTAGGTCCACTTTTCTCAGAAAGTATCAATGCTATTGCATTCAAACTTGGTACACTTACTTACTATCATGAGGGGACTGGGCAGGCAAAGTTAGATAACTCTGGCGTGCATTTTGACAGAATTATGTGCCCTTTTTATACTTAAAAAATTGAAAATTTTGGTTAAGTTTTGCGTTTAGTTCCATTTTTCTCAGTAAGTATCAATGCTATTGCATTCAAACTTGGTACACTTACTTACTATCATAAGGGGACTGGGCAGGCAAAGTTAGATAACTCTGGCATGCATTTTGACAGAATTATGTGCCCTTTTTATACTTAGAAAATTGACAATTTTGGTTAAGTTTTGTGTTTAGGTTCATTTTATTCCTTAAGCATCAAAGCTATTGCTTTCATACTTGCAACACTTACTAACTATCATAAGGGGACTGTGCAGGCAAAGTAATGTAACTCTGACTGGCATTTTGACAGAATTATGTGCCCTTTTTATACTTAGAAAATTGAAAATTTGAATAAGTTTTGTTTTCTTAAATAAGTTTAAGGTCCACTTTATTCCTACAGTATCAAAGCTATTGCTTTCATACTTGCAAGATTTATGAACTATCATAAGGGGACCGTGCAGGCAAAGTTATGTAACTCTGACTGGCATTTGGACAGAATTATGGGCCCTTTATACTTAGAAAATTGAAAATTTGGTTAAGATTTATGTTTTGGTCCACTTTACCCCTAAAGTATCATAGATATTGCTTTCATACTTGGAACACTCACAAACTATCATAAGGGTACAGTAAAAGGACAAGTTGCATAACTCTGGTTGTCATTGTTACGGAATTATGGCCCTTTTTTGACTTAGTAACTTTTAATATATGGTTAAATTTTGTGTTTCGATCCACTTTACTTCTTAAGTATCAAGGCTATTGCTTTCAAACTTCAAATACTTACATGCTATCATGAGGTTACTGTACCTGGCAACTTGAATTTTACTTTGACCTTTGAATGACCTTGACTCTCAAGGTCAAATTATTAAATTTTGCTAAAATTGCCATAACTTCTTTATTTATGATTAGATTTGATTGATACTTTGATGAAACTACTCTTACCTGACATACCACAATAGACTCCACCCAAACCATCCCCCGTGCCCTCCCCCCCCTCCCCCCCCTCCCCCCCCCTATTTTTTTTTTCACAAATTACCACCACACCCTCACACTATACCACCCCCCCCCATTTTTTTTTAAAACGGTTATGTTTGAAATACCGTCCAACCATCGCACCCAAACCCCCCCCCCCTCTCCCCCCCGATTTTTTTTTTTTTTTTTCGCTTTTTTGGAAGATAATGTAATAAATGTCCACAACCCCACACTATGCACCCCTCTTCACTCCACTCCTCCCTCCTTTGTGATTTTGAAAATGAGAGTCCCTTCACCTTTAAAAAGAAAATAGATGAGCGGTCTGCACCCGCAAGGCGGTGCTCTTGTTCCTTATATGGCTGTTGTAAAACCTTGTTAACACTCTAGAGGCCACATTTATTGTCCAATCTTTATGAAATATGGTCAGAAGATTTGTCTTATTGATATCTTGAATGAGTTCGAAAATGATTACATTTGCTTGAAAAACATGGCTGCCAAGGGGTGGGGCATTTTTCCTTATATGGCTATAGTATAATTTTGTTAACACTCTAGAGGCCACATTTATAGTCCGATCTTCATGAAACTCGTTCAGAAGATTTATCCCAATAATATCTTGGAGGAGTTCTAAAATGATTCCAGTTGGTTGAAAAACATGGCAACCACGGGGGCGGGGCATTTTTTCTTATATGGCTAGATTTGTCCCAAAAATATCTTGTTATCTCAGGTGAGCGACTTTGGGCCTTTCAGGCCCTCTTGTTAAATATCCTTTTTTTTAAAAATGTCTGAACTTGTAAAAGTCTGAAACAGAGTACTGTTCCTGATTCCCACAAATATCATTATAGATCAAATCATATTTGCCTTGTATGCATCTTTTATATAGAGAAGAAAAAAAATCAATTATGAAAACTACTATGTTTGTAATTTGTCACTTAATGCATTGAGTGCATTAAATAATTCTGAATACAAGAGGATGGCATTGTTTATTATTTTGCTTAAGAGTAGTTATATTATAACTTTTTGATGGGTCTGGAATATAAAGCTTGTTTTGAATCAACCTTCTCAAGCCTAAATAAATATGTATTCTCTACACATGTTCCTGTCATTCTAACAAGTCTTTCCAAACATGTTTATTATTCAGACTCTTTTGGTGGGGTCTTAGTTAAAGGCTCTTGTAGTCCGCATTTATCAGCACAATTTAGGTGTGTGGTGAATTGTTTGTTAACTGTTTCAAACAATTTAAATAATAACAAGCAATCTTGTTACAATGATATGTCATCACAGCTTTAATAGCTTTGAGCACACAATTTTTACTTCTGTATCATGTATGTAACATGTGACACTTACACCCATGTAGCATTTAATTTGTAGTCATATAATGTCAAATGAAAAAGTTTAATTCCAAGGTATTGATGCTACTCATTCCCATATATACCTTCAGGACAGTGACAATCCTGACCTGCGAGACCGTGGCTACATTTACTGGCGTCTGCTCTCCACCGACCCTGCTGCTGCCAAGGAGGTCGTGCTGGCAGAGAAACCCCTCATCTCTGAGGAGACGGACCTTATTGAGCCGACGCTGCTAGACGAGCTGATCTGTCACATCTCCAGCCTTGCCTCTGTGTATCACAAGCCTCCCAATGCCTTTGTTGAGGGCCGCGGTGGACTGAGGAAGGTGCTGCCACCCAAGTCAGAGCTAGGGTAAGGCTTTTACAGAGGTTTTCTTTTATGTGGAGATACAAGTAAAAAATTCTACTGGTTCAAGTGTCATCAGTGTATAACTGTATACTATATAGTTTTAGAAATGTTGATAGGTTCTTAATATTATTTAATCATGTTTTTTTTCATTCCTCGCAAAAGGCTTTAATGATATAGAATTGGTGTTGACAATAAAGTTTTCAGGGCTTTATCTCAGAAACTATATAAAATACCAACATGAAATGATATCAATAAAAAGAAGTGTAATTCACAAGAACCATAACCCTACACTTTCTTTAATAAGAGTTATTGCCCTTTGTTTTGTTTTTTTGTATGTATGATGTAATTTTTTAGGGCTAAATCTCATAAAACATAAAAATTCATGGGTGTATTGATATTAATGAGGAGAAGTGCCATGCTAAAGAATCATAACCCTTTACCTTCTTAAACAGAGTTATTGTCCTTATATGTTTTTGTATGAATTAACTTTTCAGCACTATATCTCAGATTTACCACAAAGTTTCAACAAGAATCTACATGAATGTAAAAGATATCCATGAAGAGAATTTCCATGCATAAAAACAATTACCCTACTCATTATATTTTTTTAAGGATTATACCATATATCAAGGGATTAGAACCCAATCGTAAAAAACTATTTGGTGGGGGATATCAGTTCAGCAAATTTGCTTGTTTTTTTGCCCGTATATCGAAAGATCGGGGGGTATATTGTTTTTGGCCTGTCTGTCATTGTATGTGTCTGTGTGTGTGTTTGTCCCAAAACTTTAACCAAAACTTAAACCTTCTTCATAACTTTTGCAATAATGAACATAGCAACTTGATATTTGGCATGGATGTGTATCTCATGGAGCTGCACATTTTAGGTGGTGAAAGGTCAAGGTCATCCTTCAAGGTCAAAGGTTAAAAAAAATCAAAGCCTCGCATAAGGGGGCATTGTGTTTCTGACAAACACATATCTTGTTACTATTTTTAATAAATGTTATGTAAGCATTTGATAGTTGTAGTCAAATATTTTAGCCTGGGTTCTGGGAAAACAGTGCTTACTGCATGTGCATAATGTGGCATCACAGATATGCCTGTGCAATCTGTACAGGCTAATCAAGAATGACTTTCAGACTTTGTGAAAAGAAATTTAAGAAGTCTCTTGCAATGGAAAATCCATTTAAGGCGGAAAATGTCGTCCCTGATTAACCTGTGAAGATTTCATAGGCTAATCTGGGTGACACTTTACGCACACGCATAAGGCCCAGTTTTCACAGATCAAGGCTCACATATAAACCACATTTGCCTCTAATCTCTGCCCATATCCAGTGAGGGTGTAGTGGACAGCCTGGGCAGCCCCACAGAGCCCACGGCCCAGCCCCCGCAGTCCACAGTGATCCCAGGGGCTGACTCCCTGATAGGGGACCTCCTAGACATAGACCTGGGAGGGCCTGGCCCCTCCATGATGCAGCAGCAGATGTACCCTGGCCAGTCACAGGGGTCGGCGCAAGGGGGAGGGGGGTCACAAGGCCTCGACATATTTGGGGAAGGACTCGATAATCTGGTATGCATTTGTTTCTGTCCCCAAATTTGTAAAGCAATAAGAAGCTAATTTTTATGACTCGATCTTGACGAACTTGGATCAGTTATAGCACTTTTATATGGGCCGTGCTGTGTGAAAAAGGGGTTTTAATGCATGTGCGTAAAGTCTCGTCTCAGATAAGCCTGTGCTGTCAACAAGGACAAGACTTTCTGCCTAAAATGGATTTTTGCTAAGAAGAGACTTTTTGTAAACGAAAAAAAACATTAAAGTGGAAAGTGTCGTCCCTGATTAGCCTGTGTGGAGTGCACAGGCTAATCTGGGACAACACTTACACACATGCATTAAGCCTCTTTTTCATGAGGATGGCTCATATATATATATATATATATATATATATATATATATATATATATATATATATATATATATATATATATATATATATATATATATATATATATATATATAAACTTACTATTACATCTATTTTTTAACAGAATTTTTGTTGGACAAAACAGTATTTATGATGTTAATTTCAAATGAAATTTGCATACTTTATAACAATATGAAATAAGTGAACTTATTAAACTCAACCAAATTTAAGTGTGCTTTGCTTTATGTTAATGGTTATAATTTGCTTAATATATTTCAAATGAGGTAAAGGTTTTTAACATTTCAAATCTTATTTATTTACAGTTCAATCTGTGAATTTGCTTCTTAGGTTATTATGTCTATTTTTCATTTTGCAGATTCTTTACGATACATTAAATTGTATCATCGGTCTGCAAATGTTTTTGTACAATGTATTAGTGATTGTTTAAAATATATAATAAGCCATTTAAAAAAAAGAAAAAAGAAAATACTAAATAAATATGTCCCCTTCCGTTTAACTGAAATACAAATTCACAAGTAAAATGGGTCTTACAAAAAAAATTAAGTTAGATTTTCATAACAAGCTTTATAAAAATGGGCTCAGTCCATTTGAATAATTTTAATTTCACAAGAAACTTTTCAAAAGCAATGTTTAAATACATGCCTGTGTATTCTACTCTACTATGATTATTTCAGTTGGGTGGAGGTCCCTCTGGGGCTGATATGCTGGGAGGTCTTGGCGACATATTTGGAATGCCTCAGACCCAGTCATACGTGCCCCCTCAGGAGGTGTGGCTCCCGGCTGCAAAGGGCAAGGGGCTGGAGATAACGGGAACCTTTGCCAGGAAGAACAATACCATTCACATGGAGCTCACCTTCACCAACAAGGCCATGCAGCCCATGTCAGGGTTTGCCATACAGTTCAACAAGAACAGGTATGGTGGAGTTAAATGTTAGACTGATTTCTACTGGCTTTTGTTTTGCTAATAAAACCATATTACATAATAGTTGTATTACTAGTTAGCTGAAATAGCTAGTAAATGCTGTGAACCTTTTAAAAAGACAGTATTGTCTTCATTTATATCGTCAAAGTGTTTTTATGTGTGCTTGGTAAATTTACATCATTAATAACAACTTAATATTGATCACACATTAAACTATTTCACTCATGTAACATTGGTTTATAAATTATCATTATTCATAATTAATGGATTTGACTTGAGCTGATGCCGTTATTGTTCTGTTCCCAAGTTTTGGCCTGATGCCTGCCAGTGTGATGAACATCCGCTCGCCCCTCCCCCCCAACCAGGGAGCCAGTACCTCCCTGCCCCTCAATACCCAGGGACCTGTCATGAAGATGGAGCCACTCACCACTCTACAGGTACCAGGGCACAGCAGTTTGTCTACCTTTCATTACCAACAAGACTCAACAAAACATAACTGAAACAGGATCTGTTTCAATGTGAAACATTTTATGAACCCAGAAAGGGATTTAAGGTTTTGTCGGCCCTGAGATGTCAGTGAATGCTGTGCTTCACACAAAGAAAGAAAGTTTAAATATGTGTGTAAGCTGTAAGTTATAGAAGTATATCTAAATTTTACTGAAATTTAAATATGCATGTTTATTGTATACACAGTCATCCCTTACAATTTGAATGTTGTGATTGAGGTAAAAACAATATTTTAAAGACATACTATTATAGTATTGCTCCTCATAGGTTCGATTTTTATAATACAATGATCAGAGGGGGTGAATACAAGTACGTGATTATCAAGATGGTGACCTCCATGCCAAGACCGGTATTTTTCGCCGTTTTATACCCTTTATTACTTGTATTATTTTCTTAAATGCCACCCACTTTCCAGCCATATTAGCAATAAAGTTACTGGTGTTTATTTTATAGTAATATTTGCTCTTTATCTCGACTTTACTCGGTGCGAAATTTCTAAGCGGGATGACCTAATTAGGGCTCCACTAAGAAAATTTGCGTGGAGTAAAGTCGATACATAAAGGGACTTTCAATACAAAATAAATGCTAATCACTTTTTTATAGGGATGGCAAAATTATTCGAATAATCGAATATTCGATTGAATGGTCAGCATTCGAATAATAAAAATGATATTCGCATTTTTTTCCAAAACTAATTTCACCAATATTTAATGACCTGCGAACCGCTTACTAAAAAGCGACTGAAATCACTTGGGAGTAACATGTTTGACGTGACGTTCTTCGTGTAAAACTGATAACGCGGCCCGTATCAGTTTTGATTGCGCAATGCAATATACACGCTCTAAGAAAGGCCCCGACTATTGTTTGCCAGTGGGGTGCCAATTAACGGTTTCAATTGACTGGCGAATAATAATTATAATTAAGTTTTGTGATCACAGTATGTACAGCCATTAAAATGTGTGAATAACTCAAATCGCACAATACAATATACTTATTATAAGAAAGGGCCCGAACTGTTGTTTGTCAATTAGGTACCAATTAAGGGCTTCAATTTACTTGTGAATAATAATTTAGTTTTTGTGATCACAGTTTGAACAGACATTTAAATATGTGAATTACTCAAAAGTAACAGATAATATAAATTAAACAATCATCAAGGAATCATAATTCAAATCTGAAAATGCCATCTGCAGTATGGAATACTTAACACGGTCTGTGGATAAGAAGACCGCAACGTGTAATGTGTGTAAACTTAGTTTTACATATGCGCGGTCTGCTTCAAATCTGTGGAATCATTAAAAAATAAAATTCTATGACACGATGTTTTTCATTCTATTTGTGCCCGATCGCAGTATCGACAGCGATACAATTATTCGATAGCAACGTTAATAAACAGACTCGTATTTAGCAAACAGATATAACTTACAAACCAATGGAAATTAACACATAACAAGGTAAAATCAATCCAGCCGTTTTATGCGAATATTCGATTGAATGAATTTGCGAACATTCGAATACCGCTATTGGTATTCGATGCCATCCCTACTTTTTTACTGATGTGGCTGGAAAGTGAGCGCCGTTTAAAAATTAAACAAGAGTAATAAAGGTTATAAAATGGGGAAAAATGCCTGTCTCGGCGTGGACATCGTCATCTTGACTATCAGGTGATTACCCCCACTGAATGATGCGACTTGCCACTTTTTTAGGTTTATTTGCGATTGTATTGAAACTTTTTATCCAACTGAAGGCTTTGCACCACTAATTCATGTGTTTCAGTGTTGGTCATGCTACTAATAACCCCAATGAAAGTATTATCACTTCATCCTAATACAAAAGCACATGTTTGTATGTTTGCAGGTAGCTGTGAAGAACAACATCGATGTGTTCTACCTGTCCACCCAGGTGCCGCTGCACGTTCTGTTCACTGAGGATGGGGAGATGGACAAAAAGGTGTTCCTGGCCACATGGAAGGACATCCCCTCGCAAAACGAGGTCCAGTACACCATCAACAATGTGCAGCATAACGCTGGTAGGCAACTATGACATAACTCACACAGCAGGAAAACAATGTATATGAGCCTTGTTATTTGAAAAGTTTTTTCTATAGATTTGAGTGCAGGCTAATGAGTGACGATGCTTTTGGCCTTCATGTTATTTTTAGCTCACCTGATTGCTCAGGTGAGCTTTTGTGACCGGTCTTTGTCCGTCATCTGTCCGTCCGTCCACATTTGTTCGTAAACACTCTAGAGGCCACATTTATTGTCGGATCTTCATGAAACTTGGTCAGAAGCTTTGTCCCAATGAAATCTCGGTCAAGTTCGAAACTGGGTCGTGCCGGGTCAAAAACTAGGTCACTAGGTCAAAAAAAAAGAAAAAAACTTATTAACATTGTTGAAGTCACATTTCATGCCCAATCTTTGTGTAACTTTGTCAAAATGTTTGTCTTAATGATATGTTGGTTGAGTTCAAAAGTCGTTCTGGTCCGTTGAAAAACATGGCCGCCAGTGGGCGGGGCAGTTTTCCTTAATTGGCTATAGAGAAACCTCGTAAACACTCTAGAAGTCACAATTTTTGCCCAATCATCATAAAAATTGGTCAAAACATTGGTTTTATTGATATCTCGGAGGAGTTCGAAAATGATCCAGATCAGTGAAAAACATGGCCGCCAGTGGGCGGGGCATTTATCTCAATATGTATATAGTGAAAACATGCGAACACTCTAGAAGTCACATTTTTGGCCCAATTTTCATGAAATTTGGTCAGAACATTTGTTTCCTTGATATGAGAGTTGAGTTCGAAAATGGTTCCGGTCAGTTGAATAAAATGGCTGCCAGGTGGGGGGCAGTTTTCCTTATTTGGCTATAGAGAAACCTTGTTAACACTCTAAAAGTCACAATTTTTGCCCAATCATCATGAAAATTAGTAAAAACATTGGTTTTATTGATATCCTGGACGAGTTTGAAAATGGTCCAGATCGGTGAAAAAACATGGCCGCCAGTTAGCGGGGCATTTTTCTTTATATGTATATAGTGAAAACATGTGAACACTCTAGAAGTCACATTTTTGGCCCAATCTTCATGAAATTTGGTCAGAACATTTGTTTCCTTGATATGAGAGTTGAGTACGAAAATGGTTCCGGTCAGTTGAATAAAATGGCTGCTCGGGGAAGAGCAGTTTTCCTTATTTGGCTATAGAGAAACCTTGTAAACACTCTAGAAGTCACAATTTTTGCCCAATAGTCATGAAAGTTGGTCAAAACATTGGTTTTATTGATATCTTGGACGAGTTCGAAAATGGTCCAGATCGGTGAAAAAACATGGCCACCAGTGTGCGGGGCATTTTTCTCTATATGTATAATGAAAACATGTGAACACTCTAGAAGTCACATTTTTGACCCAATTTTCATGAAATTTGGTCAGAACATTTGTTACCTTGATATGAGAGTTGAGTTTGAAAATGGTTCCGGTCAGTTGAATAACATGGCTGCCAGGGGGGGGGGCAGTTTTCTTATATTTATATTGTAAAAAAAGCTTGTGAACACTCTAGAAGTCACAATTTTTGCCCAATCATCATGAAACTTGGTGAATAGATTGGTTTTATATATATCACATAATTAATGCCATAATTATTGCCCTTAGATTGTCCAAATTTTCATCATATTATACAAAATCCTTGTAAACACTCTAGAGGTCACAATTTTGTTTCAGATTTTATGAATCTTGGTCATAATATTTATTTTTGTAAGCAAAGTTTGATGTTTGGTAAGGGGGGGGGGTCTTCTCAAAATAAAGGTCACCAGGTCAAATCTTACAAAAACAAAGTCACTCCATACGCCGGAGTTTTGGTTCAATAATGATGAAACTTGACCAGGATGTTTGTCTGGACAATATGTAGGTGAAGTTTGACGTTTGGTAAAGATTGAATGAACTGACTCCTCTCAGGTGAGCGAACTAGGGCCATCTTGGCCCTCTTGTTTTCATTTAAAGGAAGTCTCCTCTAAGAAAAAATCCAGTTTAGTCGAAAAGTGTCGTCCCAGATTAGCCTTTGCAAACCGCACTTGCATATTTGGAATGACACTTTACACACATGCATAAAACCCCTCTGCACGGAGCCTGGCTCATTGACTGCTTTGTATGTGGTTGATTTCTAAGAAGATACTTTCTTAAAACAGAAAATATCATTACAGCGGAAAGTGTCTGGGACAGCACTTGACGCAATTGCATTAAAACCCTTTTTCATAGGGCAAGGGTAATATGAATGTAACAACTGCATTTTCCCTTCATGTTTGATGAGACTGGCTTTTTTACTTGGTTTGGTTTTGAATTTGACATGTTACACATTTGATTGCTTGGCTAATGAACTGAACTTTATATTTTGAATGATCCTGGCACTGCTAATTGGTGATTGATTGTAGTAGAACAAGCAGTCTAGCATAACATTAAATTTCCATACTGAAATGAAGCACATTTTCTTGAGTAACAGTGTTCTTTTCACCAAACAGGTACAGTTTGTCAACAATATAAGCCTGTTCTTTATCCAGTACTTTAATAAAAGATAACCTGATCATGTAAATTGTATATACGACACTTACCCAATTATGCTACTAGGTAACCCTTTACCACTTATACGTATTTTGATGCATTTATAGTCCCTTAGAAAGTTACATTTATTTAAAAAGCTTTCTTACTAGATTTAAGTTTTAAAGGTTTCATTTCCAACCCTTAGATACTGATGAGCAGCAAACACCATTAAACCTGAACAGACTGCAAGTTTCTCACAGGCTGTTCTGGTTTTATGCTGTTTGTACATAGCTATTTTCACTTTGGCTCCGAGTGGGAAAGGATTAAGCATTTATGGCATGTGTATTTTCATGACTTGTTTTTGTTTGCTTTCTAGACACAGTCTCACAGAAACTGCGGAACAACAACATCTTCACGATCGCAAAGAGGAACGTCGAGGGACAGGATATGTTGTACCAGTCCTTAAAACTGACCAATGGCATCTGGGTCCTGGCAGAACTGAAGATTCAGCCCTCAAACCCATCATTTGTGGTCAGTGAACATGGCCCTGTGCACTGTAGTTTATGCTCAACTGCGCACTTTGTGCTCATGGGATCTTTCTATGTACCCTTGCGTGATGTGTGTGTCGTCAACTAGTAGCCGATTACAAACCTAGAGGCCACTTTTTTTTACCCAATCTTGATGAATATTTGTTTTGACAATATCTAGGTCGAGTTTAAATCTGGTTCATGTGGGTCCAAAAACTATGTCATCAGGATAAATCTTAATATAAAACCATGTTTTCCACTCTTGAGGCCACTTCTGTGACTCAGTCTTCAAGAAACGTGGTCAGAATGTTTATCTTGACAATATCAAGGCCAAGATTTAATTAGGGTCAAATGCCTCTAAAAACAGTGTCATTCTGTCAAATTATTATGTCCCCCACTATAGTAGTGGGGGACATATTGTTTTTGCCCTGTCTGTTGGTCTGTTGGTTGGTTGGTTTGCGCCAACTTTAACATTTGCAATAACTTTTGCAATATTGAAGATAGCAACTTGATATTTGGCATGCATATGTATCTCATGGAGCTGCACATTTTGAGTGGTGAAAGGTGAAGGTCATCCTCCAAGGTCAAAGGTCAAATATATGGGTCAAAATTGCTCATTTAATGTACACTTTTGCAGTATTTCAATATTCAAGATAGCAACTTGATATTTGGCATGCATGTGTATCTCATGGAGCTGCACATTTTGAGTGGTGAAAGGTCAAGGTCATCCTTCAAGGTCAGAGGTCAAAATTATGTGGACAAAATCGCTCATTTTATGAGTACTTTTGCAATATTGAAGATAGCAACTTGATGTTTGGCATGCATGTGTATCTCATGGAGCTGCACATTTTGAGTGGTGAAAGGTCAAGGTCATCCTTTAAGGCCAGAGGTCAAATATATGTGGCCCAAATCGCTTATTTTATGAATACTTTTGCAATATTGAAGATAGCAACTTGATATTTGGCATGCATGTGTATCTCATGGAGCTGCACATTTTGAGTGGTGAAAGGTCAAGGTCAAGGTCATCCTTCAAGGTCAAATATATGGGTCAAAATTGCTCATGTAATGTCACTTCTGCAATATTGAAGCTAGCAATTTTATATTTGAAATGCATGTGTATCTCATGGAGCTGCACATTTTGAGTTGTGAAGGGTCAAGGTCATCCTTCAAGGTCAAACGTCATATAGGGGGACATTGTGTTTCACAAACACATCTTGTTTTTAATATAAAATGTACTGATGAACCAACATTTATAACCGATGATTGATAAAGCTTGGTCAGAATGTTGATCTTGACAATATCTCGGCCAAGTTTGAATCTGGATCTGGGTCCGGTGCAACCAGTGACTTGGTTTAATCTAAATAACACGTTTAATCTCTCTAGAGGCTTCATTTAGGAATCAGTCTTGATCAAACTGTGTAAGAATGTTTATCTCAACAATATAAAGGCCATGTTTAAAAGTGGGGTTAAAAACTAGAGCACCAGGTCAAGCCTTCAACAATTATTGTCTGTGAACTCAAATGAGCGCTTAAGGTCCATCATGACCCTCTTGTTTAAAACCTAGAGTAGCTTGATTGCTGGGAAAATCCTGGTAGTCAAGTTCCCTTCCCGGGAGGAACCAGTTCTTGATGTCTTTAAAAATATATTGACTTTAGCTTGAATGGATTCTCTGCTGTTATTATGTATAAGATACATGTATTATATGTATTATAAATTCATAAATAGGTATTATAAATTGCACCTACATTTTTTGTAATGATTTTTTTTTTACTTAAGAGTAGCATGATAATTTTTATCTTTACTCCAGAATAGCATTTATAACTTTTTATATTATATAGCTTTATTTATAGCTTTTTTCATGTACACTTTTATCTTGAAGTAAGCACATGGTCTAATTCAGTACATGTTTTGATACATACATTTATAAATTAAAGATTGCATGACAACAAAATATTATCTAGTTATGTTGAAAATTTATCTTAATTGTCGATAACATTATCTATAGATATGTTCATTCTTGAACCGTTTCAGCTGTCTATTAAAGCCAGAGCTACAGATGTGTATGAGGCAGTGAAACAGGTGTTTGAGAACATACTTCACAACTAGACTGCATTGTGTCAGTGACGTACTAGATGGCATTGTGCTTGTTTAGCAATACCCGAATGGAAATGAAGGCCAAATTAACTGATTACATGTAGTGCTGATAGATTTATGTTATAACATTTTAACTAGAATAAATGGTTAATTAGTGTTGCACATTTTGATATGTCTAATGATGTTATAATAAGAATGTAAAGATAATTTGTACTTTTCATAAGCATTTTGCACAGAAATGATTGAAAGCTAAATAGAAAATTTAATGTGTTTGAACATTCCAGATAATTGTTAGGGAAGTATTATACACTTGTCCTGTGGTTGTTTTGTAAAATGAATTATAAAGCACATAAACTTTAATCTAATATTTGTATAAATGTATGCTTTATCTACTGATAGCTGTTGAAACACGCATGGCCTTGATACTTGTACTTGTCACTGAAATGGGATCATACCATCACACCATTATAACAGTATCTTTTTACTCAGGTCGTGTCCAATATGGATCACAATCTAGGTCCATATGTGTTTTGATGCAGTGTGGTTCGTTTTAAGTTCAGTTACATGATCTTGTTGAGTACTCACACTGCTTTTAGCAGGTGATTTTCTCACTTAACAACATGAGCCTAACATCAGACATGTGTTCCTTTTTAGCTCATCTGAGCACTAATTGCTGAAGGTGAGATTTTGTGATCGCCTTGTGTCCATTATGCGTCATCAACATTTATCTTATTATCACTCTTTAGGCCACATTGACCTTCAAATCTTCATGAAACTTGGTCAGAATATTCGTTTGTTATACATTCAGTTGAGTTGGAAAATGGTTGTGGCCACCTGGGTGGATGTAGTTTTCCTAAGATGGCTATGGTTAAACCTTGTTTACACTCTAGAACTCTTGTTTATTGACCAATCTTCATGAAACCTGGTCAGAACATGCAAATTTCCAAAATTGTTCAAGTTCGTTGGAAGACATGGCCGCCAGAGGGTGGGGCAGTTTTCCTTATATGGCTATAGTGAAACATTGTGACCACACTAATTGCCATAACTTTTGACCAATCTTCATGAAAATTGGTCGGAACAATTTCCCGACCAGATTTCGGCTGAGTTCATGTTTGCTCTTGTTCATGTAAGCATATAAAAAAGGTCAATTGGTTAAATAAAGAAATTATATTTATACTCTAGAAGTCCCCTACTTTGTGTCATCTTTATGAAGCTCGATAAGTATATTTGTCCTAATGATGTCTCAGCCAAGTTCAAAAGTTCAAAGCAATTAACATTTCTAGTACTTTGCAATAGAGTGACATTAGGCAGGATGATGGGCTTATACTTTTTTATGGTTTTTTAATTGATAATTTGACATTCTAACAACTGGGATTTGTTTGTGTTCTTTATTAAATCAGAAAAGGATAATGACATTCACAAATCATGGGCATACCATCGACATGGTCATACTATTGCAGTGACAATCTACATGTACTGGTATGACTACAATAACCACTCACAGCCATATTTCTTCAGGTTTGTTTATTTGCAGGCCGGCTTCATGGGTTTGAAACTTCAACCAGACTTAAACAGTCAGATAATGGAACCACTAACAACTCGTTTTAAAGTTCAATCATTTAACGAAGTACGTTATAAATCGCTGAAATGTTCATCAGATATACAGTTGTTACTTTTACTCATCCATTAAGGTTATTCTACTGATGATTTGTTTCAAAGATATGCATAATTATACAAAAAAAGGTTATCGCCCATGTATCTATTTTGTTCATAGAACCACGTTTTTCTCTACTATTCCGTTTTGGTAAAAAGCCAAGTCCGATCCAACTATGTCTCTTGCTGCTACAACCGTTTCTTTGACGAATTACCATTTATGTAGACCGAGCTAAAACATGCATCAAACAACAGCATTAGTGGGAAAATAAAATACGGAAAATAAAAACACGCCAAAACAGTTCTCTCCTGCAGAGTAGACGGGCCTCTAAAGGCGCCTTGAGAAAAGTCGTGCAGAAAAATATGGAAGAAGATGGATACGAGCGACGTCACCACGTGGGAGGAATAGATTATTATCGGTATCCGTATCCATCTGTGTTTCGATATACCTGAAATTAATAAATAAAAAAACATATTCCGGTACTACACGCGTTACAACATAATTTATTATACAAAACAACACGATACAATTTAGAGTTTAAACTCTCGTTTACACGACTTGTAGGTATTTTCGGATTAACGTTCAATGATGGCATTCATTTAACTACCCAAATTACAATGTACGATGTTTGATATAAAAACTTAGCACATTTCCTCTGTTGGATCAAGAATGGTTTGTAGTATAACACATAGTTGCGCATACCTTTCCAATATGCGTAAACCGCCAAAAAGAAGAACGGAAACTGCAGTAGCATCTCGCATGCGCAGAAAGACTGGAACCACGCGGGCCTTTCAGCCATCATCGTGTCTCCAAACGTCTTGGTGTACCAGTCTACAGCCTGGACAAACTGTGGGAAAAAGTGACATTGCATAATGAAGCCAAACAGAGGGACAATTGGGATTAATACTCGCGCCTGAAGTTTCGACCTGGAAAAAGCCGGTCCATTCCACTTTTGCTATATTACAACTTCAAGAAGTAACTTCTTAAAAAAATCAACTGTATGTGGATAGTGCCGCCATGTTCGGACTTTGCCGGCTGATCCGGAACGAAGCAGGTGCATTGGGCGTGCATTTTTCTCGCTTAACACATTTGCTATTATATTGTGCACTATATACCGATAAGTGTTCATTTAGTTTGGTGTAAACAATCTCGATTAAGGGCTTACGACTTATTAGACGCCTTTATTGAACTGAATTACTCCCAATTTATTTCCTGAATGCAAATCACTTTACAATGAAAGCAATCAGTAGATCTACCCCTCGATTAATATAGCCGCTTGGTAGGCAAGGGGCCAAGTCCGAACGTTCCCTGGGTGCGGCTCGAACCTTGAACCTACCGCTCCGTAAGGGAAAGCCTTATTCACTAGGCCACGGAGAAGGTTATATAGTATATAGAAAACGTCCCCTGGGTGCAAAAAGGTAACATGTGACATTGAAATTAGTAGGCACCTCTGGGGCAAATATAACCTTGGAGACTTTTCTAATGCAACTATTTTAAAACTTAAATATCTCACTTATTAGTTAAGATTTTGGTTAAAAAATGTACATTTGATCATTTAACTATATTCTGTGCGTGGTCATGATAAAATAATTCGTGACGATCGGACGCTTTAGCCAGAGAGTTATGTATGGTTTCATCTTTTAGGACGTGCACATGATAAACTCTATATAATTCTATTTCAATTTCATAATTCTAGATGGGTTCTTACACTAGGAAAACATCATTTCAACAAGACCTGTATTTGTGAAACACAATTTCCACTATTGCGCTTTGAAGCCGCACAGGAGCTATTTTGTTGAAAATTGTAAAGCTCGATCGTTACTCCGTCAAAAATTAACGGACCGGAAAAAAACTCGACCTAGATCTGTAAGTTATGTAGGTAGACTTTCACACCCAAAATAAAGGCCGTTATCTAAAAGCGTTTCAGAAATGAAATCAATAAACCTGTTATTTTAGAGAAAATTTCCAAGGCCCGTTACTTCTCTAAAAATTAAAGAACTATATCGAAACTCGAACCTGATCTGTTAGTCATGCAGGTACACTCACATACCAAAAATCTAGTAACTATCTAGAAGTGTTTAGGACAAATCACCGGAAACAGTTTTTGGATGAACGGACTGACTGACGGACATTGTATATTCCACCCTACGAATACAACGTAGAGCCGCCGCTCAATTAACATGCTGCAGTTAGGCCGGCCAGTCATTTAGACGTATACAGTGATGCGTTTTACTATTCATATTGTTATTATTTAACGTTTTACGACGACTTTGATGATGTGACTTTTGTAGTGATGTTTTATTTCTTAAAGGGGCCTTTTCACGTTTTGGTAAATCGAAAAAATGAAACACAATTGTTTCAGAATCGCAAATTTTCGTTGTAGTTATGATATTTGTGAGGAAACAGTAATACTGAACATTTACCATTCTTTATGATATCTATTTTCCAAATAACTTCTGGACAGAGAAAGGTCAGGCCAATTAGAAACCAGCATGGCAGACATCGAGGAACGCCTCAGACAGGTTCACTCAGATCCAGACAGGTTAATACCACTCGGGGATTGCCCAAGACTAGAACCTGTGGCACCCCCAACATCCCCACTGGAAAGTAAAGAGCCGTCGCTCAGGTGATCTGGAGGAAGGGGATAATACCTGATGAGTGGCTACATGCCGAAGGTATATTTACTCCAAAGGAGAAGAACTCCAAACACATCAGCCAGTTCAGAACAATATCTTTGCTAAACGTGGAAGGCAAGATATTCTTCGCCATCGTAGCCAGAAGACTGACAACCTACCTTACCACAAATGGGTACATTGATACGACAGTTCGAAAGGGTGGAGTGCCAGGCTTCTCAGGGTGTTGAGCATACCAGTGCAATCAGCCAGCTCATTAGAGAAGCAAAGGTGAACAAATCAGACCTGACTGTAGTATAGCTAGACCTTGCAAACGCCTACGGATCTATTCCACATAAGCTCATCGAATCAGCCCTCCAGTACTACCATATCCCTGAACACATCCAAGGGATGATCAATGCGTACTTCAGTGGAATAAAACTGCGCTTCATGGTTGGCGAGAAGATGACAGCTTGGCAGAGACTGGAGAAGGGAATAGTGACCGGGTGTACCATCTCAGTTGTCCTGTTTGTGATGGGCATGAACCTCATAATCAACCCTGCAAACAAAGAAACCCGCGGGCCTAAGACATCTACAGGGTTACACCTGCCAACAAGCAGAGGCTTCATGGACGATCTTACAGTGACAACACAGACACACATACATGCAAGATGGGTACTGAAGGTATTGGAGGAGGCAGCCACCTGGGCTAGAATGAATTTCAAACCCAAGAAGTCCAGAAGTCTGGTAATCAAGCGCGGATCAGTCACAAAACGGTTCACCCTACAAGTCCAAGGGGAAGACATACCATCAATTATGGACAGTCCCATAAAGTGCCTGGGCAAGTGGTTTGATTCGAGGCTTAGTGACAAAGCAAACGTAGAGCGCATTAGATCACAGCTCCAGGAAGGGCTGAAACAAATCGACAAATCCGCTTTACCAGGAAAGTTCAAGGCATGGCTCTTCCAGAATGCACTTCTCCCCAGACTGATATGGCCCCTTATGCTATATGAAATACCTACATCCTCTGTCGAATGCTTGGAGAGAAAGATCAGCAAACACCTGCGCCGATGGCTGGGAATACCACCAAGCTTTACCAGCATCGGGTTGTATGGGCGATCGAACCAGCTACAATTCCCGCTATCATCACTAGTGGAGGAGTCCAAAGTTGCAAAGACACGACTGGTAGTGACGCTCAAGCAATCGCAGGACAGTTCAATCCGAAATCCTGGGATTGAAACTAGGACAGGGAGAAAGTGGTCAGCAAGTCAAGCAGTCGAACAGGCCGAGAAAAGACTCCAGCAAAAAGACATTGTCGGCATCACAGCTGTAGGCAGACAGGGGCTAGGCAGCTCCAAGATAACATTATGTGGAGCTCTGCTGGAAACATGGAAAGGAAGAGAATGGTGCAAGATGAAGTCAGAGCAGCAGAAGAAGACAGAAGAGCAAAAGCTGTGGCTATGGGTGCCCAAGGTGCGTGGACGAAGTGGACAACGACAGAAAGAAAACTGACCTGAGCTGATATTTGGAGCTACGAACCACTGAGGATAGCGTTCCTGCTCATATCAGTCTATGACCTGCTACCGTCACCCTCAAACCTGCACAGATGGGGTCTAAAGGACCACCCCAAGTGCCAATTAAGTGACAAGACAGGAACCATTGAAGATATTCTGTCATCGTGTACCACAGCCCTCACCCAAGGACGCTACAGGTGGAGACACGACAGTGTTCTTCAGGAACTCGCTGACAAGTTGGAGCGCGAGAGGACCAAGATGAGGCCCAGACAGAAACCCCAAATGATTCAGTTCGTGAAGGAAGGATAAAAGGCGCCTAAAAAACTGCAGCCTACCAGTTCTGTGTTAGATGTATCTGATCAGTGGGAAATGTCTGTTGACTTGAAGCAAAAGCTAGTGTTCCCGAACATTATCATGACAACATTAAGACCTGACATTGTGTTGTGGTCCACTAAAGATAAGTGTCTGATCATGGTTGAACTGACAGTCCCTTGGGAATCTCGTTGTGAAGAGGCCTTCGAACGGAAAAAGGCCAAGTATACATACCTGCAAGAACAGTGCAGAGAGAAAGGATGGCGAGTGTGGCTCTACCCTGTTGAAATCGGCACTAAAGGGTTCCCAGCACAGTCGCTGTGGAGAATGTTCAGTGCCTTGGGCATCAAAGGAGCAGACATGAAGAGAGCAGTGGGCAAACTGAGCCTAGAAGCAGAAAGGGCATCCAGTTGGTTGTGGATGAAGAGAGAGGAGAGGAGCTGGAAGCCTACCACCAACACGTAGTGTCTGATCAACACTGCGGGCCCGCCGCCTGAAGAGTGTCCTGTGATTAAAGGGCCGAAACACTTGTTGATAGGCGGTTCTCAGCTGATGATGTTGGTGGTTTTAGCAGTACAGAACTGTATCTCACTCATATGCATTTTGTGACGGTTTAAAAACCTGAAAAATTAAAAAGCGTTGCAACGCAAAACGATTGAATTATTTGAAGAGTTCAGTTGTTGTCGTTATATTATGTGATACTACGAGGATTGCTTATATAAAGTATATAATACATCCCTTATTGTATGAGCGCCGATGTGCGATCGAGTGGTCTACACGGTAGACTTTTACTCTAGGGCTCAGTGGTTCGAGCCCAGTTTAGGGTTACTTTTATCCCTTTTTGTTATTTTAATGTTTTTAATGGAGCTTTTTAGATCCAATGTTTACATTTAATAATGAAAAGCATTTAAGGACAAACTTCATTAGATGCCAACTCTGTGAAAAGGCCCCTTTAAACAGTTATTCGAAATAAAGCACCACTTAACGTCGTGTTAAAATTCGTTAAAGTTAAAAGGGTGTACCCCAAAAAGTCACGTGATACTGCACCCTATTACCTATCCATGTAGGCCTACGTTGGTTGAACTAATGTGTGCATAAATCGAAAGTTAAGCCTACTGTGTGCTCATAATATGTGATACCAGCCACAGGTGGTTAGCGTGTGGCTATGATATTAATTAGTGAAAACATCATTTTGAATGATAAATAATCATATTATAACGAAAAATTAACTTTTCTGAAAAAAAATATTTCACTATCAAATATATATATATATTTGATAGTGAAATTTTTTTTTTCAGAAAAGTTAATTTTTCGTTATAATATGATTATTTATCATTCAAAATGATGTTTTCACTAATTAATATCATAGCCACACGCTAACCACCTGTGATACCAGCACGAAAATTCAGTATAACAAACAAGAATAAAATAAAATATTTATTTAAAGGTAGTCTGTTCATGTCTAATACGTTTGAAACCTGTATTCGATTACAATAATATGTGCAGTCACGCTTTCCATGCTAGGCCCATAGGGACCCGGTATAAAAAAAATCATATATGATATATAATATATAGACAATTTTATATAGAGGTTTATCAATTTTAAACGATAATAACTTTGTTATTTGCACTTTTGTTGAATTTGTGTAATTTTGCCTATGTCAGTATGTGGCATGTTCAACTATGGCTAAGCCTACTAGTAATAAATGGTGTTTTATTTTGTAAATTATACAATTGCACCAGTTGATTATTTTATCTTTTATTGACACTTTGCAAAAGGTTTTGTAATGTTTGTTCAACGAATAACTTTTATGAACGTTCATACACATGAACTGCATAAAATACAAATGATCGTTATGTACTTACAGGTGTTGGATAAAGCCATTTCGGAAACACTGCCTGCGAATCAAAAAACAATGCAATTGGAATATGAGTCCCAAAATAAAACAAAAACGCTAAGTCTATCCACCGTTCCATCTTCGCTCTTCTGTAATATTTCCTCGGTTTGCCAGTCCATACACAGGTTTAATAATGAAAATAAATCGATATTGAAGCGGAAACTCGTTGGCTTGGCCTAGATACATGTATTTATAAACGGGCCAGTGTACATTCGGCAGTCCTAGATACATGTATTTATAAACGGGCCAGTGTACATTCGGCAGTGGCAATGACTTCCTTTTATATGTACTCAGTACGCATGTACTTGTCACATGAACTGTGCACAACTGAACGTGCGCGAATTCGACTACAGGGCCACAATTCATCGAATTTTGTTTGACATGTGGCATTCGTATAGCTTTAAATACCGACATCATAATCTACGCATCGCTGTAGTTTGATTATTCCAACTCCAAACTATATGACCCTCCGGTATTTTGAACTCTTAATTATGTTCGCGTGAAAAACCGCCGGTCGTACATTGATTCCATGGACACTCTTGAAAGGCGGCTGGTCAGTTTTTGACAAACTCCTCTTCTCGTTTAAGAAAAAAACTGTACATCTTTGTTTTTTAAAGGGAATATTCACATATTTTGGCAGATATTGAAGTTTGTCATTAAACGCTCTATATTTTTAAATGTTAACATTAGATATAACAAGCTCTAGTAAAACACAAGAATACGATTCAAGAAAGAAAAACACTCAACTGGGCTCGAACCACTGACTTCTGGAGTTTTATTCTAACGTTTAGACTACTCAACCATCCGTGATCATACAACGAGCAATGTATTTTATACTTTGTATAAGCCAGGCCCGTTCGCAGGCCAGGGGCCCTGAGTATTGAGTTATCATCCGGAAACCATTTTACTGTTTCGAGTCACTGTGACCTTGACCTTTGACCCGAAAATCAATAGGGGTCATCTGCCATTCATGATCAATGTTCCTATGAAGTTTCATGATCCTAGGCCTGAGCGTTCTTGAGTTATCATCCGGAAACCATTTTACTGTTTCGAGTCACTGTGACCTTGACCTTTGACCTAGTGACCTGAAATCAATATGGGTCATCAGCCAGTCATGATCATTGTTCCTATGAAGTTTCATGATCCTAGGCCTAAGCGTTCTTGAGTTATCATCCGGAAACCATTTGGTGGACGGACCGACATGTGCAAAACAATATATCCCCTCTTCTTCGAAGGGGGGCATTATAAATACAATCGTTATTTTGACAAACTGTCATCTTGGTTAGCATCTTGTACAGCGTTTTTGCCATCATTGAAAATACATATCTGCCTACTACGGCATCATGTTTTTTCGACAGGGTCAGTTTGGACGCCAGGGGCATGTTCATGAAACAACTCACGGGGCGGATAGTTGGCTTGTAGAACGTATCCCAAGGGATAAATGCATAAGTATATAACAGGAAATCCAGTCATTTATTTCAAACTTGATATATTTTGAACAAAAATCAGTCATTTTCAATGATGTTTCGGAAACTGTTCCTTTTAACTCGTTCATATTTCTTTAAAAACTTTAACGAGTCCAAAATTACCTGGTGGCGTCCTCAGTCAATGGACAATATGTTCGTAGCAATGATTTTTTTACCTTACTTGCGTGATATAATTATACCGACCGAATTTATAACCTACCTGTTGTTCACGGTCGAGTTCAACTGTCTGTATTCGACGATACACTCTTGTCTTCGACGTGACGTGTAATACAGTGTAACCATATTAGGAAAAATGCCCTGCCCCCTAGTGGCCATGTTTTTAAAGCAACCGAAACCATTTTCAAACTCATCCAAGATATTATTGCGACCAATGTTCTGACCAAATTTCATGAAGATTGGACAATAAATGTGGCCTCTAGTATTAACAGGGCAAATGTTGACGCCGCACGACACACAACGGACAAAAGCTTACCATGAGCACATTGTGCTCAGGTGAGCTACAAAATTCAAGGTCCAATATGTCAGAGTTGTAGACGATTTTGATGGTTTATCTGTGTTGATGATGGTGAAAGTAAAACTGTGTAATAGATTATAAAAATCTTATGAGGAATTTACTTTGACATTTTAGAGGAGGTTTGAATTTCAAGAGCAAATAGTACAATGCTTAGATGTCAGTAATACTTTATGATACATTTCATTAGACAGGTTTTTGATTTTCAAAGATCGCTTTCTTTTTTCATCAAACATCATACATTTCTGAAATTTAATGCTTTAAACATTGGTGTGAATTTCACACCAATGTTTAAAGCTTTAGACTTCAGACAGGTGCTGATTTACTTGTTATATTCCATAAATGTATTACAAAATTGGTTTTTAAAGCATTAAAATTGACCATGAATAGTGCCAAATTAAACGAGACTATTGCCAAGCAATATATGTCCCCTACTTGCTCCACCATTGTCAGATTTTTATTTGTTGCCATAGCAAACAGAATATTTGATGTAGGAAGAAAATGAAATGACATGCATAATGTCCATTTTGCCATCTAACCATGTTTCAAGTTTCATGAAAAAATATGAAGAACTTTTAAAGTAATCGCAGGATCCAGAAAAGTGTGACAGACTGACTGACGGGCACACAGAGCGCAAACCATAAGTCCCCTCCGTAGAAACTGGTAGGGGACTTATAAGCATATTGTAAGTATAAAAGGGACAATAATTATGTCAAAATGCTTGATACAGTTGTATACTCTTGTTTTTAGGTTGGGGTCATAATGGTAAACAAGTATGCAAAATATGAAAGCAATATGTCAAGGGACAATGAAAATAATTGGGGTAGTACGCAAACTTTAACATTGGCTGCATATTCTAAGTGGAAAAGGGGCCATAATTTAGACAAAATGCTTGATAGAGTTGTCTGCTCTTGTTTATAGGTTGGGGTCATATTGGTAAACAAGTATGCAAAATATGAAAGCAATATTTTAAGGGACAATGAAAATAATTGGGGAAGAACGAAAACTTTAACATTTGCACGCTAACGGAACGGAAATGCCCACGCCGGGGTGAGTAGGATAACTCCACTATATATATTTCATATATAATAGTCGAGCTAAAAATTCCTGCAGAAGCCCTGGTATAAGCAATCCTCGTAGTGTCCCAACTTGTAACAACAGCAGAACTCTCCAAATATTTCAATTGTTTTGCATTGAAAAGCTTGATAATTTTCAGGTTTTGAAATCGTGAAAATATGCATTAACTGGATATTTAAGTATTTATTTATGTTCAGTATTACTGCAGCGTTCGACACTAACAGGAATCCGAGACTCCTTCAAAGAGACTCGGACTCATTGTTTTTGTGTCACGGGGAGTCGGTCAGACCCTTTTCAAATGATCTTCCAATTTAAAATAAAAATATTTGATTTCCTTATTTGTTTTGCAAGATCAGAATGTCCGAACTGTTGTGCATCCGAAAAATGTGCCACAAATCATTCTGCTTGAACACATGGACAACAAGAGATGTGTTTGTCAATAACACAATGCCCCCTTCTGCGCCGCTTTGAAGCCATACATTTGACCTTTCACCACTCATAATGTGCAGCTCCATGAGATACACATGCATGCCAAATATCAAGTTGCTATATGAAGCAACATAGAAGTTCTGAGCCTTTTTCGAAACCTATACGCAAAGTGTGACGGAAGGACAGATGGACGGACAGTCTGATCACTATATGCCCTCCTTCGGATGCATAAAAAGTTATTTCTGTCATGACATACAATCTTAAGATCATGTATATCTGCATCAAATGAAGTTAGATTTTTTATTTGGACAACTTCATTATTTTCCCGCATGTCAAATAGCTTTTGTAGCTAAAAATACCTTGCTAATTTCCTTCCTCCTTTTATTTCTTCACTCATGGTATACATTTATTCAGCACCTTACTTCCTGAATAGTGGTATTGGTGATATTAATATAACTAGACAATAATGTGCACAATAACCTTTGTAATCTATGTTAACAATCATTGTCTATTATTTCTGAACAGGTATTATTATGCAAGCATTCTTGTATGAGAAACAACACTTCACAGAACAAATACAAACATACATAAAACTGTATATTTTTACATGTCATTCAACACATTAATGATCAAGTGTCACATGTGAGTGACATGAATATTCTCAATTTAAGGTACTTTCATATAAAAACATAACTATCCAATACATAAAATAAGAACTACACCAGAAGGTCAATGTGTGCTAAAGTGATGAATATAATACAAAAATGGTTTAAAATACACTTAGTCATAATAAATACAACTACTCTATGATATTTACAAGAATTATTTTTCATCCAGCTTTCAGGATTGGGTGTTCATCAGAATCAATATCGATTGCAGGTAAAGAGACAAACAAATCAACACTGTATTAAACATAACTGTCCACAAAACATTTAAAACACAGAATATGATTTATGGAAAGTTAGTTTTTGTCCACTTCAAAACATAAATATTCAAATTGGAAGAAAACCAAAGCAAAAAAATATATCAAGCCTTGTTCAGAAACTGAAGTCTGTGTTTTTGAATATCACTTTATCAACCAAAATGACACAACAATCAGGTATCTATTGCCCAACATGTTAATCGATAGATATTTGGATCAACTATATAGTACATTAAATGATGCCATTCATTGTGTCCGTCTTTTCAAGGCTCACTAATAAGATCACTTGGCCATCTTCCCTTGGTGTCCCCAGCAGCCCTTTCAGGAGGTAGCCTCAGCCATGTACTGATCAAGCTCCTGATCCAGGTGGGACTTGGTCTTGGACATGTACTCCTCCAGCTGGTTATCTAGCTGCTCCCTCGACAGCCCCTGGTTGGCCCCGCCCCTCTGACCCCGCCCGCGACCTCTGCCCCTAGGAGCTCCCCGCTGGCCCCGTATGAAGCCCCTGTTGCCTCCTCTCTGTCCGCGGAAACCACGATAACCTCCTCGGCTGAAAAACACATCATACCCATGGTCTTATGCTCCAATATGTGCAAGAATGTTGGATTTTAATGTCATCAGTAATGTATTTAATGTTAAACATTTAATTTAGGTTCCAATGTTTTGACCAACCCCCCTCCTCCATTAAGTAGGGTAAATGCCCATGCAAGACAATGTGGAAAGATAACGCTAACATGGTATTGATGACTAACTGAAATATTTGTTGCAGTACATTGTTAAACACATGGTAAACTAAATCAAATTGTTATTTAAATTATTACATTATCGTCATTTGTGAATCAAGTGACTTTTACTAGAAAAGCATTACAAAATAAGCTACTTAGCAAAATATACTGAAAAGATGCTCAAAAGAACACAAATTAAGATTACAATGTTTACACAAATGCAAACTCAAGATTTGTGCCATGCTACATTTGCACTACTGCCTACAAAAAATGAAGAATGTTTTATTCTGAAATGGGTTTTTTCCCCCCAATTTAATAAGACAACATTCGGCTGTATTCCCTATCACAAAAAGCAATACTTTTCCCTAAAAATTTGCCAAAAAATCCCAATTGAACAAGAGATGCCTTTGTCAGAAACACAATGCCCCCTAATGCGCCGCTTTTATTTTTATTTTTTGACCTTGAAGGATGACCTTGATCTTCACCACTCAAAATGTGCAGCTCCATGAGATACACATGCATGCCAAATATCAATTTGCTACGTTCAATATTGCAAAAGTTATGAAGAAGGTTAAAGTTTTGGTTAAAGTTTTTGATTTTTTTTAAACCTTTGACCTTAAAGGATGACCTTGACCTTTCACCACTCAAAATGTGCAGCTCCATGAGATACACATGCATGCCAAATATCAAGTTGCTATGTTCATTATTGCAAAAGTTATGAAGGTTAAAGTTTTGGGACACACACACACATACAATGACGGACAGGCCAAAAACAATATACCCCCGATCTTTCGCTCCGAGGGCATAAAAAGGCTAATGGCGTTGGCTGATTGCTTTTAAACAAAGCGTAGTCTGATTCAGTCTTGTAAGGGTTTTAGACAAAACCATAATTTGGATAACATCAGCATCATTAGTGTGCCTAATATTCTGTGTTCTTCAGGCACTTTATATTTGCAATGGAATTCAAGTGTTTTGTGATTTGGTAGAATGGAAAACAACCTAGAGAAATAAGTTTTTAAAGGCTTTTATGTGTTTGTCAGAAACACAATGCCCCATATTGCGCTGCTTTGAAGCCATATATTTGACTTTTGACCTTAAAGGATGACCTTGACCTTTCACCACTTAAAATGTGCAGCTCCATGAGATACACATGCATGCCAAATATCCAGTTGCTATCTTCAATATTGCAAAAGATATGACCAAGGTTAAAGTTTTGATGCCACTTTGAAGCCATATATTTGACCTTTAACCTTGAAAGATGACCTTGACCTTTCACCATTCGAAATGTGCAGCTCCATGAGATGCATATCCATGCCAAATATCAAGTTGCTATTTTAAATATTGCAAAAATTATGACCAAGGTAAAAGTTTCGGGACAGACACACACATACATTACAGACATACAGGCCAAAAACAATATACCCCCAATCATTCGATTCAGGGGCATAAAAAGGCAACAACTCTGAAACGAGAATGTTTTGGGTTATGGTTCTTCTGCATGATACTTCTCATTGATATCTACCGATTGGTCCTAAAGAGTTACAATGTGCATAAAAAACAAAAAAGGCAATAATGGGTTATGGTTATTGTGCATGACACTTCTGCTCATTGATACAGTAATTGCTCCTAGTTTTTGGACATTAAAAAATATTTATTTCTGGTGTATCCACAAATTTAAAACAAGAAACCGTCAGACGGTGATGCTTCCCAAAGATTGTTTTTGTCACAATATTGCACTATATATTCAGATAAAAGGAAACGTCTTGAGAGGCATAACTTTGGACAAAATAAAACGATGGATGGTTTAGCAACTTAAAAATTTCAAAGGGCCAAAACTCTAAATAAATCATCTAACCAGAACCCACAAATAACATGCGCATCTCCTCAAGGTACATGTAGTTAAGCTTCCCATAAAGCTTCATTGAATTCCAGTCAGTAGTTTGGGGGACAAAAATTGCAATATATGTACAGTTTATAGAAAATTTCAAAGGGCCATAACTATGTGAACAAGAGCACCGCCTTGCGGGTGCAGACACAGCTCATCTATTTTCTTTTTTAGGTGAAGGGACTCTCAATTTCAATCACAAAGGAGGGAGAGGTGGAGTGAAGAGGGGTGTATAGTGTGGGGGTGTGGACATTTATTACATTATCTTCCAAAAATGAGAAAAAAAATGCATTCTTGGGTGCGATGGTTGGACGGTATTTAAAAAATAAAATAATAAAAATTAATATTTGTGTTTTTTAACCGTTTCAAAAAAAAAATTTGGGGGTGGGGTGGGGGTAATGTGTGAGGATGTGGTGGTCATTTGTGAGATCTTAAAAAAAAAAAAAATTAGGGGGGGGGGGAAGAGGATTCGGGGGATGGTTTGGGTGGAGTCTATTGTGGTATGTCAGGTAAGAGTAGTTTTGTTAAAGTATCAATCAAATCTAATCATAAATAAAGAAGTTATGGCAATTTTAGCAAAATTAAATAATTCAAAGGTCAAGGTAAAATTCAACTTGCCAGGTCAGTAACCTCATGATAGCATGAAAGTATTTGAAGTTTGAAAGCAATAGCCTTCATACTTTAGAAGTAAAGTGGATCAAAACATAAAATTTAACCATATATTCAAAGTTACTAAGTCAAAAAAGGGCCATAATTCCGTAAAAATGACAACCAGAGTTATGCAACTTGTCCTTTTACTGTACCCTTATGATAGTTTGCGAGTGTTCCAAGTATGAAAGCAATATCTATGCTACTTTAGGGGTAAAGTGGACCAAAACACAAAACTTAACCAAATTTTCAATTTTCTAAGTATAAAGGGCCCATAATTTCGTCCAAATGCCAGTCAGAGTTACATAACTTTGCCTGCACAGTCCTCTTATGATAGTTAATTAGTGTTGCAAGTATGAAAGCAATAGCTTTGATACTGTAGGAATAAAGTGGACCTAAACACAAAACTTAACCAAATTTTCAATTTTCTAAGTATAAAAAGGGAACATAATTCTGTCAAAATGCCAGTCAGAGTTACATAACTTTGCCTGAACAGTCCCCTTATGATAGTTAGTCAGTGTTGCAAGTATGAAAGCAATAGCTTATATACTTAAGGAATAAAATGGACCTAAACACAAAACTTAACCAAAATTTTCAATTTTCTAAGTATAAAAAGGGCACATAATTCTGTCAAAATGCACGCCAGAGTTATCTAACTTTGCCTGCCCAGTCCCCTCATGATAGTAAGTGTACCAAGTTTGAATGCAATAGTATTGATACTTTCTGAGAAAAGTGGACCTAAACACAAAACTTAACCAGACGCCGACGCCAAGGTGATGACAATAGCTCTTTTTTTTTTTCAAAAAATAGATGAGCTAAAAATCATTCGACCAGAACCGGCTGATAATATGAACATTTCCTCTTGGTAGTGAAGCTTCTCATAAAGTTTATATGAATTCCGGTCATTAATTGCTGAGAAATCGCCCGGACAAAAATTGTGCCCGGATGGACGGGCACACACACGCATGGACAGACGAAGCGGCGACTATATGCTCCCCCCAAAAATTTCGGGGGAGCATAAAAATATATATTAAAGTCTCTAGAACGCTCAAAATCAATGAAAATTTTGTTAAAAAAAGTTTACACCTAAACAATCAGTGTTCCTTATAGCAATAGCGACAATTTCAATGCTAGATGTGGTATGATTACATATATTTTTGTAGATACAAAATGCTCGTTTTTTTTTATTTGTGACCACAATAAATTCCATGCTAATTTCCTGCGAATATATCTATTCATACGGCACACAAACACTAAAATGGTACCATGTTAACACCATAACAAAAACAAGCATTTTGTATCCACATACATCTATTTTACCAGACTACATCTGGTGTTGAAATTTCGGCAATTGCCATAAGAAACAATGATTTTTAATTGTTTAGCTTTATTTTACGAAATACTGTACGAAATTTTCGTTGATTTTGAGTAGTAATGTTACTTTAAAATACAGATGTATGAAAATTCAGATTTTTTTTTACAGGTGTTGGTAAATTGAGTGACACAATATACTGCATTGATGATCGGATGTTGGTTAAGCCCAATCATTATAGCGCATTATAGAATTTGCTTTAAAAATACCGCGCCCTTTATTATAAATAACTCTTAATTTAAGAGTGTTATTGCGGATAATGTTCTTTAACATTGCACTTATCATAGATATCTTTACACCCATTAAGTTTTCTGTGGAAATATTATACAAATAACAGCATTAAAATTTTTGTGACAGAGAGACATAGTGAAATGACGTGCAACGCCAACACTGAATCCCTAAACCTTCAGCTAGGGATAATAATCAATACAAAGTTGAACTTAAAATGAAAAAAAAAAACATTGCACAAAAAAAAAACGGGACACAAAACAAAAGCCTTCTGCAGTAAAGATGATTTGTGCTGTTTGCACTTAGTTCTTTAATCATCTATTAAGCATGTATTCCATTCATAATAATTAGATCCTAATATCCAGTAACAAGAGGGCCATGATGGCCCTGTATCGCTCCACTGTTTTTTTATGCTAAAAAAGCGTGCAATGCACATGGGTCGAAATGTACTCAATCATGTGACTTTCTTTTTCTATCCCTCGTCCCACTGGGTGCTTAAAATTGGAAGGGTGACCATTTTTATATATGGAAAACGTTACTACGGTGTTAACTAAACAGACTAAAAAGCCCGGGAATTGTCGTACAGGTCCTTTGCTTATAACGTAGGTTCATTTATCTCTCCAAATAATGTCGTTCTTTCTATTTCACATATTTTTAGATGCAGAAGATCAAATCTACGCATGTTCTACAATATTAATGAAAGTTCCTTCATTCAATCATGAATCTTTTTCCAAAATTCCAAAAAGTGTTTGAAGGTTTCAAAGTTTCTGTTACTTATATAGTTCATGACATATGCAAAATACCTAATGACATAGATCACCTGAACTTTACTTCATTCTTGAGGCATAAGTGAGTGTAGCAGGATTGTTAACGTGGTGAAGAAATTGTTTATTGTACAAAGAAGATATTTGCCTGAGGAAACAAAATTATGAGTTTTTCAGGTTCATGAGGTGCCGAAAGGCAGTAGGAATGATAACTTTGTAGAGGTTGTTTGTAAAACAAAGTCAATGTTTATGAGACAAAAAATTGAATTATAATTCATCAAGATGTTGCGATCATGGCAACACAACTTGCATATGGCGTGAGGTTTAAAGAGATATCATGACAAACAATTAGCTTGACCTAACTTTCCTTTACTTCTTCCATCTGATGTTCCAATAGACCATAACTCCTTCTGAAGAGTTTGTTTTCGTTTTGAAAACAGGACTTCCGGTTTCAAAATGATGAGCAATTTCTCCTTTTATCACAATCATTTCTACCCCACCTAGCCAATTTATAAATAGTCTTTTACATTATTATTTCTCGTCTGCAATCTCTTTCAATTTGGGGCAGTGTAAAATGTGTCTTTTGGTAAAGGGTTAACATTTATGGATAGTTAACATGTTGGTCTACCTTTCACGCTCGTCATGTATGCATTTATCTCTTATAATTTAAAAGTTATTCCAAGTTTTTTTGATAAACTTTTAGTTTGAGAAGAAAATAGTTTATTTATCCAATAATGAATAAATAACAAAAACGCATAAACATGCAAAGTTCAACGACTTCATGTGGCCATGTTTTTTGAAGAATCAAATTTTCTTGAACAACTGTTTAATGGGAGCCTTCAAGGGATAAATTCAGCCCCAGGGGCATAATTTGAACAAACTTGGTAGAGAACTATAAGATGTCACTACATACCAAATTTGGTAGCCCTCTCCCAATGGTTATGGACAGGAAGTTTGCACAAAAGAGGCTTTATATAAGCATATGTTCTGTTTTGTGACCCCCGGGGCAGGGTCAAATTTGAGCCCAGGGGAATAATTTGAACAAATTTGGTAGAGGACTGTTATAGGCCCAATATAAGCATGTTCAATTTGCGGGAACGGTCAAATGTGATCCCAGGGGCTTAATTTGAACAAACTTGGTAGAGGACTATTAGATGTCACTACATATCAAATTTGGTAGCCCTATGCAATACAGTTATGGACAAGAGATTTTTTAAGTTTGCACAAAATAGGCCTTATTTAAGCGTATGTTCATTTTTGTGACCCCCGGGGCAGGGTCAAATTTGACCCCAGGGGCATAATTTGAACAAACTAAGTAGAGAACTATTAGATGTCACTACATACCGAATTTGGTAGCCCTAGATCCTACGGTTATGGACAAAAAGATTTTTAAAGTTTGCACAAAATAGGCTTTATATAAGCATATGTCATATGTTCATTTTTGTGACCCCCGGGGCAGGGTCAAAGTTGACCCCAGGGGCATAATTTGAACAAACAAAGTAGAGAACTAATAAATGTCACTACAAACCAAATGTGGTAGCACTAGACCCAATGGTTATGAACAGACAGATTTTTAAAGTTTGCACAAAATAGGCTTTATATAAGCATATGTTCAATTTATTGACCCCGGGGGGCGGGGTCAAATTTGACCCCAGGGGCATAATTTGAACAAATTTGAAAGAGGTTCACCCCAGGAACATTTGTGAGAAGTTTTGTCAGAATTGGACATGTAGTTTAGGAGAAGATGTTTAAAGAAAAAGTTAACGCACGCACAGACGCACACACGACAGACACAGGACCATGACATAAGCCCTGCTGGCCTCTGGCCAGTGGAGCTAAAAATCATCACTACCCAATACAAGATGTGTTTGTGAAACACAATGTCCCCCTATATGATGTTTGACATTGTAGGATGACCTTGACCTTGTGAAGGATGACCTTGACCTTTCACCACTCAAAATGTGCAGCTCCATGAGATACACATGCATGCCAAATATCAAGTTGCTATCTTCAATATTGCAAAAGTATTCATAAAATAAGCGATTTGGGCCACATATATTTGACCTCTGACCTTGAAGGATGACCTTGACCTTGACCTTTCACCACTCAAAATGAGCAGCTCCATGAGATGCACATGCATGCCAAATATCAAGTTGCTATCTTCAATATTGCAAAAGTATTCATAAAATGAGCGATTTTGGCCACATATAATTGACCTCTGACCTTGAAGGATGACCTTGACCTTTCACCACTCAAAATGTGCAGCTCCATGAGATACACATGCATGCCAAATATCAAGTTGCTATCTTCAATATTGCAAAAGTATTCATAAAATGAGCGATTTTGGCCACATATATTTGACCTCTGACCTTGAAGGATGACCTTGACCTTTCACCACTCAAAATGTGCAGCTTCATGAGATACACATGCATGCCAAATATGAAGTTGCTATCTTCAATATAGCAAAAGTTATTGCAAAATGTTAAAGTTGGCGCAAACAGACAGACAGACCAACAGACAGACAGGGCAAAAACAATATGTCCCCCACTACTATAGTGGGGGACATAAAAAACATGTTGGGTGTGTTTGTATTAATGAGAACATTGGCAAATAAAGGACAAGAGAGGTGGGGAAAAATCTTAGAAGGTTGGATCATACAAAGGATGGAAGAAGGGCCGCATATTTTAGCAGTTGGATAATAATGCTGAAAGGGCCCTCACTTTCAATTCTAAAACTAATATATTTTGAATGGTTGCAAACATGTAAGCCACGGATATACATCTTTTTTTGTCTTACAAAGTAGTTTTTTTTATAGGAACAATGGTCTTTAAAACATTCATAACGTGACACACCTGATGAAGCAAAGGATAAAATATACAGTGACATATCAACTGAAGATACAGGGTGACGGTACAACAGACACTCTGCTCTACATGCCCTTACAATGAGGCGTCTCCTCGACTACCAAACCCACCACGACCACGTGGACGACGGTCATCAAGCCACCTACAGACAGGGGAGAGCATATTTGCATTGCCTGTTTACATAATGATACGCTCCAGTGGATTGCAACAATCAACACAAAGACTTATACTGAAAAAACATTTTTACTTGCCATGTTTTTATTTTCTTGATTTTTTTTAAGGACACATTTTGATGACAAATTTCTTTGAGCTTTTGACTGTGGTATCTTCTTGGCGCTGATATTCACATATTAATATTGTTAATGACTATTCTTATAACATACCATCACACCAATTAACATAAATTGGCATTTATTGACAGGTTGATAATACTTATGTAATCCATCTGTCCCATCAATAGGCTTGTGTTATTTAAATCTGTGTCAAATATATGCACATTACATTAATATTAAATGTTTTACAAGGATAAAATTTAGAGACATGTTTTTCTAATTCACATATATTGACAATCCGCAAATTAAACAAGACCTTATTACAATATTATAATAGATACACATGCATGCCAAATATGAAGTTGCTATCTTCAATATAGCAAAAGTTATGGCAAAATGTAAAAGTTGGAGCGAACAAACCAACAGACAGGGCAAAAACAATATATCCCCCACTATAGTGGAGGGGGACATAATAACATGTGACAATTATAAACACAGACTATAGTCTCCATTCCCATGGTCAAGATGGGTTATAATTACCTGGGAGAGAAACCACCTCTTCCACGAATGGAGAAATTTTGACCTCTGTAACCACCACGGTAATCACCTGAAATGCATTTCTTGCATTTAGTGAGTTAAAGGGTTAAGCATTGGTTTCCTATAATATAATTTAATATTCAGTGTGACCTCTTAGTTGTTAATACAATTCAAGCCCAAAATATTCTATTTATTTGATGTTTGAAATTATTCTTTCATATTAGTTACTTTGACGTTCTATATCCATACAATATTTTAATTGACTTTTAGTAATAGGGATCAACAATCTGGCGAGATGTTGCTTTTAATTATTCTTTCCAATGGATTTAAAATGTTATTTGCTGTACTGTTCCTGGCCCTACCGACAAACTAGCCACTATGACCATTTTGGAGTGAATCCTGTAAACCAAAGAAAAACAAGAGATGTGTTTGTCAGAAACAAAATGCCCCTTAATGCGCCGCTTTCATTTATTTTTTATCATTTGGCAGGTGCAGATAATTATCTCCCTTTAAAGCTTATTACTTCCCTTGGATTTGTTTTTTTGACCTTTGACCTTAAAGGATGACCTTGACCTTTTACCACTCAAAATGTGCAGCACTATGAGATACACATGCATGCCAAATATCAAGTTGCTATCTTCAATACTGAGAAGAGGGCCTGAAAGGCCAAAAGTCGCTCACCTGTGATAACCAGATATTATTGGGACAAATCTTCTGACCAAGTTTCACGAAGATCGAAAATAAATGTGGCCTCTAGAGTGTTAACATGGTTTTACTATAGCCATATAAGGAAAAATGCCCCACCCCTGGCAGCCATGTTTTTCAACCAACCGGCATCATTTTTGAACTCATCCAAGATATTATTGGGATGAATCTTCTGACCAAGTTTCATGAAGTTCGGACATTAAATGTGGCCTCTAGAGTGTTAACAAGATTTTACTATAGCCATATTAGGAAAAATGCCCCGCCCCTTGGAAGCCATTTTTTCAAGCAAACATAATTATTTTCGAACTCATCCAAGATATCATTGAGACCAATCTTCTGACCAAATTTCATGAAGATTGGACAATAAATGTGGTCTCTAGAGTGTTAACAAAGTTTTACTAAAGCCATATTTAGCCATAAAAGGAAAAATTCCCCGCCCTTGGTGGCCATGTTTTTAAAGCAACAAAAACCATTTTCGAACTCATCCAAGATATCATTGGGACAAATCTTCAGACCAAGTTTCATGATGATCGGAAAATAAATGTGACCTCTAGTGTTAACAAGGTCATACATTTCAATATAATTTAAAATAAAACTTAACAAGAGGGCCTGAAAGGCCCAAGGTATCCCCCGCAACATATGCTTTGTTTGAGGATGGGTGCAAATTGGACGGATGAACATAATGATAGATGGAAGGACGGAGGACAATAACACAAAACTAAGACAAAGGAAGGTTCTTAAGCCTTCACAATTTATTTAGGTAAATTAATAAGTCGTGCGTTTTTCACAAAAACATTCAATGTTTATATACACTCAATTTTCAGAGAGTTGCAGAGTGAACACAACATCTGTTATGTTAAAAAAGATATGGCTCCGGACACAAAAGTGCCTATAGTAAAAAGCATTTTTTCAAGATACAAAGGGCCATAACTCTGGTTTTAACAGATGGTGTACAACGCCATTTGGCGTGAATCATCCTCTTATGCTTATATATACTCATACGAAGTTTCAATGAAATATGCCAAAGCACTTCCAAGATATGGCTCCGGACACAAAAGTGACAGACGGACGGACAGCCAGACGGACAGCGCCAAAACAATATCCCTCCGCCTCTGGCAGGGCTTATATACTCATACCAAGTTTCAAAGGAATCCGCATAAGCACTTCCAAGATATGGCTCCGGACACAAAAGTGCCTATAGTAAAAAGCATTTTTTCAAGATACAAAGATCCATATCTCTGTTTTTAACAGATGGTATACAATGCCATTTGGCATGCATCATCCTCTTATGCATATATATACTCATACCAAGTTTCAATGAAATCCGCCAAAGCACTTTCAAGATATGGCTCCGGACACAAAAGTGCCTATAGTAAAAAGCATTTTTTCAAGATACAAAGGGCCATAACTCTGTTTTTCACAGATGGTGTACAATGCCATTTGGCGTGCATCATCCTCTTATGCATATATATACTCATACGAAGTTTCAATGAAATCCGCCAAAGCACTTCCAAGATATGGCTCCGGACACAAAAGTGCCGGACGGACGGACAACGCCAAAACAATATCCCTCCGCCTCTGGCGGGGGATAAAAAGAACATGTGTCAAAAGATGCGAAATAAGCCAGATATTTAATTCTGAAATCAAAAATGTCTGTACAGTCGAATTTGCCAGAATGTATATCATGCATGTACGATGTGAATCTTAATTTAGTTTAATGGTTTTTAAATTCCTGAAGCGATGTCCAATCATTCGACACACAAATTCTAACTCCGATCCTAATAAAAAGACGAATTCTTCGGTTATTGTAGGAAACTATGTACGAAATATCTTCGTCACCATCAGCTCGGGGGGCTAATTTGTCTTTGCTGCATTTTATGAAATTTGTCTTCAATATCTTGCCCATTTTGTGTTATTGTAACATGTATTTATCAATATATAACAATTTATCAGATATAAAAATTGTATAGTCTCGCTTTAATTGTTTGACAAAAGAATGCCATATTGTACAGAATCATCAAACAATAAAAAACATTTTCAAAAGTTTGCTTTCTTCCAGAATGTAAAACTATCATTTATAATTAATTCCACTTAATCTTCTTGTGCTTAAAAAAAAAAAATTTAAAAAGGGAGACAACTCTGTCAATTCAACATAATTTTTCAAAAGCCAGTTTGCAGTTACTTCCCTTGACATCCAGAAAACACATGTTCTGACCAAAGTTCATGAACATTGGACCAAAAATGTGACTTCTAGAGGGTTCACATGTTTTCACTATATATATCAGGGGTGTCAATTGGCCAAAATCTAAAATCCTGAAAATAGGCCGATCGTTTTGGGGCCAGAGCAAAAAAGGGTTAATAATTCATGTAACTTTGTTTACTATAATTGTATATAACTTTGTAAACAATATGTCAAAGTAAAATAATTTGTGTTTAAGATGACATTTTGTGACAATAATCTTAAAATTCCAGAAAAAATCCCCTGATTTATATTAAAATCGAAATTGGTCCAACAGGGCCATAATCCTGATTTCAGGGATAATCCTGAACTTTGACGCCTCTGTATATAGAGAGAGAAAACTGCCCCGCCCCCTGGCGGCCATGCTTTTCACCTATCTGGACCATTTTCAAACTCATCCGAGATATCAATTAAACCAGTGTTTTTCAACTGACCAGAACCATTTTTGAACTCAACCAACATATCATTAAGACAACCATTTGACAAAGTTACATTAAGATTGGGCATCAAATGTGACTTATACAGTGTTCACAAGGTTTTTCTTTTTTTTGACCTAGTGACCTAGTTTTTGACCCAGCATGACCCAGTTTCGAACTCAGTCGAGGTATCAATGGGACAAATGTTGTGACCAAGTTACATGAAACTCAGACAATAAATGTGGCCTCTAGAATGTTGACAAGGCAAAATGTTGAAGACGCACGACGGACAAAAGGCGATCACACGTTGTGCTCAGCTGAGCTAAAAAAGCGTTTGCAAAACTTTTTTTGGGACAGACAGACAGACACACACAATGACAGACAGGCCAAAAACAATATACCCCTGATCATTCGATCCGGGGGCATAAAAAAACAAAACAAAGCACCTTACCAAAATTGAATCTTTTTCGGTAAGAAAATGAACAGCTGGAAATGTCATATATGATTCACAACTATTGCTCTATTATTGAGAAAATAAACAAACATAAATTGGTTTACCTCTGTAAGGCATACCTCCAGACATGTATCCATTCTGCTGACCCCGACCTCTAAAACCACCGCCACGTCTGCCTCCTCTCCCTCGACCTCGGAATGTCGGCGTGTCCATTGACAACCGAGCTTTCACATTTGAAGGACCAAGTCTTTGTTTTAGGGATCTTGTCTAAAAGTGCACATAATACAACCCACTTAAGATATTTTCAAAGGTGTAAAAGCAATAATATAAGTACCTTACAAGTAGTTGCAGAATTGGGATAAGGTACCGTGAAATATTTGAACTCAGTCAACAGGTATGGCTTCATATACTTAATAAGTATATATCATTGTTTCAACTACTTAACTGGAAACTACTTAACTACTTAAGGTAGCGCACCTCTAATGATTTCCCGCGATTTATTTTACAATCATTTCCGATCTTCAATGATCGATTATTTCCGAGAGATGCATTTTATTTTTTTCAAACTTCGAATTTTGATATGTGTTTACCTAATATATTTAGAATACATTATTTTCACTATAAATATTGACTTTGATCCAATTATCATCTGAAAAATACGATTTCGCGATTTCTTCAAAGATCGACGAGCCTTTTTACCTGTTTACTTATGGATATCTAATTTAAGGTTGCACTGATGTGAAGTAGTCGTGGCCAAGTGGTTAAGGCGATGGACTAGAAATCTTTTAGGATGTTCCCGCGCAGGTTCGAATCCTGCCGACATCGCATACTTTTTGCAACGCATTTTATTTCTTTTCTAACATTATTTGATTTAATATAGCATATAAGCTATGTTTATTGTTAAATATGTTGAAAATTGTATGCACATCCTTCAATTTTTTTTAATTAAAACAATGTTGTGGCTAAATTGGGTAATTTACTGCTGAAAATACGAATGATGCATGTTGCATTTCTATTTTTATTTCAAAAAGTAAACGGTAAATATGTCTATTTCTTGGTATTTTTGCTGTATTTAGTGTTTCTATAAAAAAAATTAGTTTAAAATATAACTTAAATGATACTATTTTGAATTTTATGAAACTGTTTTTAACCGACCCAATTTTTACTTGGCTGAAATCACTTACATTTTATGGCGCTATTCCATAGATAAAAATTTGCAAAAAATAAATGTCTGTAAAAGAATACTTATTTCATCTTGTTTTAATTTTAAACACCTTTACTGCATCTGTACATACCAACTGCATGCCCATATTAGGAAATTTGAATGAATTATGGAACTTTTATATACCCCAGGGGGGAAAATAAACTGGACAAAAGCCAAGCGTGAGGGTGGTTTTGAAAAAAACGGTATATTTTTTTAAAAGCATGGAAAGCCTACCTACAAATTTGCATGTAGTTCAGTGAAATAATGCTGATTAGGAAAATTATTAAATTATATTTGGATATGTGCCCATTAGGGGTGCGATACCTTAACTGAGGTCGCCGTGGTATATTATAAATGGATATGGTGTTGCCTAGTGACTGGGAGGTCACGGGTTGGATCTAAACTGTGGGAGTGTTCTATAGATCTCCCCCAAAAACACCAAGTACATGTACTGGTTCTAGACCCAGGAAACGGACTCTAGAGCGTTTATATAAGCCTAAATTGAGCTAAAATAAACATGTTTAAACTAACTGGACACATAACGGCTCCTCTACATGAAATGAAATTTCCTTTTTACAATGTATTTTTTAATTGCAAAAACATTACATTTTAACAGCCCAATTTTATTTCCGGAAATGTGTCCCACATTTTCTTTAAAACAGCCTGATTTTTAAACAAGAGATGTGTTTGTCAGAATCTTAATGCCCCCTACTGCGCCGCTTTGAAATAAAATATCAATATGTATATCATTTGGCAGGTTTATAAATTATCTCCCTTTTAAAGCTTATTACTTCCCTTAGATTGTATTTTTTGAATTTTGACCTTGAAGGATGACCAAGACCTTTCAACACTCAAAATGTGCAGCTTCATGAGATGCACATGCATGCCAAATATCAAGTTGCTATATTCAATGTTGCAAAAGTTATGGCCAATGTTAAAAGTTTTCGGTCGGACAAACAGACAGACAGACAGACAAACGTACTGACAGTTCAACTGCTATAATATGCCACCCTACGGGGGGCATAACAAGAGCTGTCAGAGGACAGAAGTTATGGCAATTTAAGCAAAATGTTCAATTATCTAAGTGTAAAAGGGGCCATAATTATGTCAAAATGCTTGATACAGTGGTCTGCTCTTGTCTATAGGTTGGGGTCATGTTGGTAAACATGTATGCAAAATATAAAAGCAATATGTCAAAGAATATAGGAAATATATGGGGTAGTTCGCAAATTTTTTTTAACATGGGTTTGTCAATAATATGCATATTCTAAGTATAAAAGGGGCAATAATTATGACAAAATGCTTGATAAAGTTGTCTGCACTTGTTTATAGATTGGGGTGATGTTGGTTAACAAGTATGCAAAATATGAAAGCAAGATGTCAAGGGACAATGAAAATAAATGGGGTAGTACGAAAACTTAAACATTTGCTGCATATTTTAAGTGGAAAGGGGGCCATAATTATGTCAAAATGCTTGATACAGTGGTCTGCTCTTGTCTATAGGTTGGGGTCATGTTGGTAAACAAGTATGCAAAATATGAAAGCAATATGTCAAGGGACAAAGAAAATTGTTGGGGTAGTACAAAAACTTTAAAATTTGCACGCTAACGCTGACGCTAACGCAGACGCTCACGCTGACGCCGGGGTGAGTAGGATAGCTCCACTATATATGTTTCATATATAATAGTAGAGCTAAAAAGCACTTATCAAAGGAACCTATTCAAGACCTCATCTCATTCAGGAAAGTCAGCAGGGCAAACTTTAATTTAGTTCTACACATTTTTATATGGAGTTTCCCAAGCATATAAAATGTACATGACATTCACCTGTTGCATTGGTTGTTTTGGCATTCTTTGCCCAAGTGCTGCCTGCACAGCTGGTCTGTTAGCCATCTGCTGTGCAAGTCGCCGATTTTGCTGTGATGATTGCTGTGATGCTGCCATCTGAACCCGAACTTCCTGAGGCGAAGCTGGCGCTGGACGCATCTTCTGTATCTGTGTAAATCTTCACAGAAAACAGCAAACACAATGCCATGCTGGCTTCAAGACGCATCTTGCATGCCATTTGAGCTTGTTCATGACCATGGTATGGTAATGTAGAGCCCAATGCAAACTCTTCATCATTTTCATGATCAACATCATTTTTACCATGCATATTACACAATGTACATACTACATTTTGCTACAGCTTTTATTCATAATGCCTTGTGGCATATTTTGAATGGCAACACATTTGTGTGAATGCCACATTGGAGCTTTCAGACAACTCATACACATTTTCAAGAATGCTTTACTTACTTATGAAACAAATTTTGTACAAAAAAAGGAAGAATAAACATGTGAACATTAACTTTTAATCTTTCTCTTTCTTGAATTCTGAGCTGGCTATACAAAATATGATTGTTCACCCTCTTGTTCTTGCAAGAATAAAATTACAATGCTAAACATGTTCCTGTTTGAAACTGCAAATATTAGCAACTTTTACATGTATACATAATATTATGCATAAATTATGCATGTTCTTTACAAAAAGTATTTTTCTGCCAAGTCTACTTTTTTATATTCAATCACTTACAAGGAAAATGCCTAATGACAAGTTTGAACACAAACCTTAATGTATTGCTAACACTTTAAATAAATAAATAATTTAATTTTAATTAAGTCATAATTCATGAAGATGCTATCATTTCATACTTTGGATTATATCAAATATATATTATTTTCTCTAAAAATTCATGACATTCACTTTGGCAAACATGCGCTTGATTTTGAACAGGAATAAACACCCATCATTAATGTGTGCACTTTTTGTGAAACCAAGAAACCTTTATGACCGCTGCATACAAACAAAGATGTGGGTATAATAGATGTCGTAGAAGCCGAGTGATAAAAACAAGACATAGTATGATAGTTGTCAAGTGTGTGACTCTAACCACTGACCTCTACCAAAACTGGTCAAAGGTCAGCTGGTCACATCCTCTTGATCCAATAGCAAGGGAGGAAAGAAAGGTAATGACTAGCACTGACTCTCACCACTTTCCTTACTGGGAAGCTGGGCAATGTCAGCCATTGTGGAGATTGATGCCGTCAATTGCTGCTTGAAGCCTTCTTGAAATCTTCACTTGAAAGTTTAGTTTTTAGAAGAAAAAAAAAAGAAAGAAAAGAAAGTAAGTTGCTCCATTGTTTCATGGTTGTCTGATATGGGTTTTATAAGCTCATGTGGCTTGGCTCTACATTCACCTCTGCTGGAGATGCTGTGGCTGTGCAATTCTTGAAGTGGACAGAATGGACTTCATGTTTAGTTACAGCAAAGCCAAACTGATTTGTTTGCCTGCTCCATTTGTTGTGACAATTGCAAACCTCTGCCATTCTAGTGTGTGTTTATTTCATGATCTTTAATGAAATGGACTAATATATGACTTTTGTCATGTTTTAAGAAAAAAACATTAAGAAGGCAAGGAATGACTACTCGCCATTCTGATGCATATCTGAATGCACACACAGCAATTTCAACCAGTCTTTAACATTTCCACAACTCCAATCACTCATGTTTGGTTCCTCACCTATCACTCAGAGTGCACTTTGTGGTGCTTTTAAGCACAATCTTTGCCGGGACAGATGTCATCTGAAATACAAAAAAAAGATAAATTAAAGTATATCTGGAATTCTTTTTTTTTTCAAATAAAAGCAATTTCAGTCTTCATGATGCTATGCTGCAACGAGCGAGCGGCCTTCTGACATGATACTCCATTACAAATTCTCAATAACAGGAACAATGGCACATTTTAAATTAATTTATTGACGATTTACTTAGAGAAACATATCACAGCACAATAAAAAAACTAGTAATCCACTGTCTTTATCCTAATAAACACTCCCGCCCTAATAAACGCGCCCCTATCGTAAAATAAAATGAAGGAGTGATCAAAATAAAAGACCCCTCGGTTGCTAAGGGGTAAAGTAATTGCATTTTATTGACATAACATTCTTTTTTTATCAACAAGGCACAGTACAGCTCACGCAAAACCAACAAAATCCGTGATGTGCGGAGTTTGACGACATCCAGTGTTCGCGGAATTGACTCGGCATCGACCATCTCGTTGCCGTGTCTGTTCGCCAAGACACGCCTCGGCATGATGCCGAGGAAATTGTTGGTGATGTGACACTCCGCGAACATTCTTATTAACCATAATTTACCTAGGATAGAAACTGATTACAAGTTCCGAATCATAAATTTTATTAAATGTAGATTAACTACGTTCGGACATAAACTATCAAAGCCAATCCCCTCCCCGAAAAATAAAATTAATTTGTCTGTAGAACAATATGGGATTGTAGGCGTTGTTGTTTTCAAATTTCAACATGTATTTCACACTGTGACACTTTTTTCTGTCTTTTTAAATGTCGCGTATAAAACAAAACCGTGTTCGCACCTAGCTGTAGGATACTGCACCTCGATGAGTGATAATTGCGTGTTTGATAAGGCAAGTAACAGTTTGAAGCCATAGATAACTCATAACTGATTGTAATAATCGTATTTTCCCAAGTATCTCGATACCCGGATACATACGTTTCAACTGTCTCAATCGCATACATGCAACTTCTTCCGTCTTTATCCATTACTCGATAATCTCGCATATGCCCGATTTCGATTTTTAACAGCAAATTCTGGTTTATATTGATGATAAAAGTGCTCAATTTCTGCATATGCTTCTATTTAAAGATTTGATGAAATAAGCGCCCAATCAGGACAGTTGTATTACAACATGCGTAAATCACCTGACATGGTTTGCACTCGTCGTGTACAGCTATTTTCGGCTTCAAATTCTAGCCACATATACATAGTGCACGTGAATTAAATGAATTTCTTTGTTCTGAAAAAAGCGTGCAAAAATTGGCGTGGGTGTATTTATTTGTGAATAAACATTTCATAGCGGGTAAAACATCAGGGCCCTCACACTACTTTGGGGGAAGGGGTCCGCAGCCCTTAGGAGGGGGAATTTTCGCGGCATTTCCCTTTTTGGGGGATTCTTTTACTTACTCTCTCATTATTTCATTTGTACATGTTTGCACTATATCCATTGCATTTTTCATAATTTAGTATGTTTGAATAGATTAAATTGTAATAGAATGGAGATATAATAATCATGACACACATCTTTCTATTAAAAAAAAAAAAAAAATTTTTTTTTTTTTTGGGGGGGGGGGGGGGGGAATTTTTTTGGGAAAAAAGTATACTTTTCAGGTGGGGGACTGCTACCGAAATTCGGCGGCAGATTTGATAGATTGAGGGCCCTGAACATTGAGATCATTAATTTTAATTTCCAATAAAAGTTTTGTTGTGAATTTCAACTTAATTACCGGGGTATGTCGCGAATTACTTAGCATTGACATTTCCTCTTAATAAAATATAATTCAAACACGCTGTATCGTTACCGTTACGCTGTTTCAGTTCCTTCATTATTGAAACAATTATTTTATTGTTCACTGACTGCACACAAGTGTCGTGTACAGTTCATATTCGTCTGCAACGACCAATAAACAACTTAAATCGGGACGGCAGTATTCCCACTGAACACGCAGTTCATCACCAGAAGCAATGTGTAAATTTAAATTTAGATGCACATGTACACAAGTCATTTTCTGAAAATCGGGAAGATGTGAAAGTATTCATTTAAAAAAACAACAACATTTGATTTTATTCAAATGGTCAACATTATTTATATTTTTGTCGTCTGTGTATTTTAGCAACTCCATCTTATGCAAAAAGATATCGTTTTTTTTTCCGATGTTTAAGCAAGTCTTGTTTCCGAGATTAAACTGTGTAAATTTCTTCTATATGGTTTCTGACCTACATTGTTTTGACAGATGACATCCGATGGTAACTGTATGAAGTATGCAGAAAAGTGACGAAATGTTAAAACAATCGCGTATAAATAAGAATAACAGGGTATTATCTGTATCTGTTTCTTATATTCGTTAATTTGAAATTCTTTTATTCGTTAATTTGAAAATTATTTAAAATTTGTTAAAGCATACAATCAATATTTGTACATATTTCTCCTTGGCAAATCGCCGCGTGTCAAGACGCAGCGCGATTCGGCGGATCAATGCCGAGGCAGAAACAGAATGATAATGGGGTGCACTATTCTGGTAAAACTAATTGTGATATGTTTACGATTGCTCAATGAACTTGGAACTTTTTGCCATTACCGGTAAACATATTTTACCTGTCAGTTCATATTATAACTAAAGGGGGGTGAAATAAACGCGCCCCCTTTGTGATTTGCATTGCGCCTGGGCGCATTTATTAGGATTAAGATGGTAAGTATAACAGAGATAGCAAAGTGATAAATAATTCCCATGAAAATGATGAATACAATATTTACACTTGCAAATGTTTGTGAAATAATTGCGCTAACTGTGAAACAACCATTTAAACAAAATAGCTTGAACATATCAAGCAAATACTCATCACTTGTAAACACCTTACAGTCGGTCGGGTAGTTCCGGATCACTAACGTAAATAATGGTGTAAATATTTTTAAAATAAAGCAATTGCTTTCAAAAAACTTGGATTGTTGAGGCAAAATATTTCATCTTTCAGGCCATATTAATTTATTAATACTTATCAATACATTTCTGATGCCAATTTGAACTTATTCGCTTGCATAAAGTCGGCTAGTTCTGAATCGAGTGCGGTAATTTCGGATCACTCGGACTATTTGGAAGATGTAGGTCAGGGATCATCTCAAAACTTATTTTGACTGTCAACAATTATTTTGACTGTCAAAACAAATGATGCATGTATTAAATAAAACATCAGATAGGTTCGTTTGTTTCAGTTTAATAACTGTCTGACAATTTAAAAACATTATGGGGTGTATGACTGTACACAGGAGAATAAAGCTGTTGGAAAGTATTTATGTTTTGATTTGAAATGGATTCCTCTGTATTATTGGTTATATAAAACAAGCACAAATACTCAATACAAGCAATTTATTGATAAACTCAAGATACCTTCTTGGGAAATAACATAATATAATAACATTTAACAACAAAAGAATCACAATAATGTACAAACTGTATGAAAATATGACATATATGCTTATGACTAGAACATTTTATGTATGACTAGAAAATATGTTTATAACTAAGGTCCTAAAAAATACAGAACTTTATATAAATGTATTTATAACAAGAGATGTGTTTGTCAGGAACACAATGCCCCCTATTGCGCCGCTTTGTTTTTTGTTCATTTGGCAGGTACAGATAATTATCGCCCTTTAAAGCTTATTACTTCCTTGGATTAGCTTCTTTGACCTTGAACGATGACCTTGACCTTTCACCACTCAAAATGTGCAGCTCCATGAGATACACATACATGCCAAATATCAAGTTTCTGTCTTAAATATTGCAAAAGTTATCAAAAAACTTTAACTAAGGTTAAAGTTTTGGGACAGAATGTACAGACTGGCCAAACACAATATGCCCCGATCATTCGATCCGGGGGCATAAAAATGACAACTGAACATAAACAAGTACCTCTGGAATGCATTTGCTAATAATAGGATCACAATAATGTAAAAATATATAAAAGCATCCATAAAAAGTATAACATAACAGTCTTCGAATTAGCCTATAAGCCCGTAGCCCGAGTCGATTCTTGGGACGGTCGGTCGATCATAAATGCATATTAAACAGCCCGACCGGTCGATTGAATATTTTAGCGTAAAATAATAAACAGAGTGAAAAAAATACATGAACACCGGTCAGCCACTTTGGGTTAAAGACATAATCAATGGAAGTAGTCGGTACAAGTCGTTAGCAAATCAACACGTCTGAGTTCCACTCTTACGGAGACTCCGGAGATGGACTATTTTATTATTGATTTTTGATTGGTTAGCGGATAGAAAAACAACTGACGAAAAATCTTCGCTACTTTCCGAAAATCGTATTAGTCAGCAAACGTTGCAAATGAAAAAGTTTGAGTGATCGATTAGCAAAATAAAGCACTGCAATAGCATATATTTAAGCAATATGTTAACAAAATTATATATTTATTACGTATTTGCTAGATAACTGGTTTTTATTTTTCTTGAATCATACGATATGCACATTTGATTTCATGTGCAAAACACTTTCATATTCTCGGACTGTTATTTTCGGATACAGTTTTGTTTTTGTCGATTTAAATTTATTTTCGACCTTCTTTATAAAAATGTCTATTGAATGATGAATACACATGCGGTGATACGGATGGTATGATTTATAATATTTCGCATTGTTTTCACCAGAAATTGCAACTAGAAAGACTAAAAAAGTACAATAGGTTAGGGCTCAGGGCGCTAACAAAACTGTATGAAAATTGTTTCATGATTTAGGACAAATGTCCTGAAAAAAAATTGACCATTTAGACATTTGAGGAAACCTGTCCTGAGGAAATTGGGGCCAATCTGAAACACTGAGATATGGAGATGTCCGGAGAGCATGCCCAGTCTTCACGGTAATATATTTAAACCACTAGCCCGAATTATTATGCTTTATTTGAAACAGCTAAAAAATCCAAAAGCCCGACAATATAAATTATTAATTACTAGTAGCCCGAATAACATTTCACCAAACCCGGGCTGTCGGGCTTATAGTTAGCGTGAAGACTTTATGCCTTTGCTGTTGTTATCAAAAATAAATAATACAGTCTGTTGAAAATGGGACAGGCAACTGTTTTTACTCATTAGAAGTTATTTCTGATTGGAAATGAATATTTTTGTTGCTCAAAGCCAAAAAAGTCATAAAATGTTTGTTAACCTTTTCGGGCTATTGAAACTGTATTCGGGCTAATAAAAATTCTATCTGATTAGCCCGAAGGGCTATTGGTCTAAAATATTTAGCGTGAAGACTGACATAAACCAGTGCCTCTAGAATAAATTTGCTAAAGAAATGGAAAACAATACTAGATATCAAGTTACTTTTTTGGTAAATAACATAGTATGATAACATGTAACAATAATATGATCACAATAATGTAAAATAATGTAATAAAAGTATAAAAAGCAACAACAACATAAACCAGTACCTCTGGGATAATAATGGTAAAGAAATGGAAGACAATACTAGATATCAAGTTAAATGTTTGGTAAATAACATATTATGGCAACATTTAACAATAATAGGATCACAATAATGTAAAAATATATAAAAGTATCCGCTTCAGCCTCTTTGCCAATGACTGTGCAGAGCACCCGTGCTTTTTAGGACCCATCCGTCCAACTTGACAATTATCTGAAATGCAAAATCACAGCATAAATGCACATTAAAAATTGGATAAATATTTAAAATATTACCAATCTCCTTCCAGCACTAGTAACATATTACCATCATTTATTAATCAATAAATTTTTTCTAGAGTACAGATTTTAGCACTCCGCTGGTTTTTTATTACTCCGCTATTATACATTTAAATGTTATAACTTATTTTAAAAATACTAAACACATAAACATACAAACAAACCAAGATGCATTCAACAAATGCTTACTGCATGTGTTAGCCTTGACCTTGTGACTTAGACCTAATGCCTCATAACTGGTTTGCATAATAGATCTCAATCAGATGCAAGAACATGTAAAGTTTGGAGAACCAGGTCCATAAAGTTTCATTTTATGAGCAAGGTTAAAGTTTTAGGGCAGAAAGACAGACAAAATAAACAAAATTCAATCGTATTCTCTGTATTTCTCGACATTGAAGTCACAAAATAGTATTATAATTAAATAATTCAAATGAAACATTGTATCAACTTTATGAGAAACTAGGCACTCTTCATTTCATATATATATATATATATATATATATATATATATATATATATATATATATATATATATATATATATATATTATAAACTTTTGTGGTAGCTAGAGCTTTAAAATATTACTAACACAGTATTTAAACAATAATAAACTGTTTTGAGATTTTCCCCAATCAGCTGATCCGCAACTGACATGTACACGAGGTGCAATGTCCATGCTTTTATTTCCATAAATCATAAACATATACTTAAATCACTCGCAGGAATTTAAAAATGATAATAAATAAACAAATTCATACCAAATGTACAAGCATTTACCAAGGAAATGTGCTTCTAAATCGTCTTTTAATTGTTGACGCGTGTTATTGATAGACAGTGCGAAGGTAAAATGACACGACTGTGATAGTTACCAAAGTGTGATTTTCAATGAAAACACCGTTGAAATAAGAAGCAAAACTGTGTTATTGCTTGAAATTGATCACATTTTCCAAAAATCACAGTTATATTGATATGGCAATATCTTTTAGACTAATATTTTAATTAAATCATAGAGTTGATTCGGAATTACCCGAGATCCGGAACTACCCGATCGACTGTATATAAAAAATTCTGAAAATGGTGGAATTTCTGACAATGGTGGAGCCAGTAGGGGACTTATATTGCTTGACAATAGTCTTGTTTTATTTGATGTCTTAAATTCCATATATTTAAATTGTTTTACCGTAAAAAGTTGTGTATAAGGCGCACTTTTTTACCCCAAAATTTCATTTTAAAAACTTGTTGCGCGTTATGCACAACTACAGCCATGCCAAGACATTTTTTCGCTGTCAGTTACCCAGTAGCGGTAATTCGCATCATTCTGTTTTCCGGTGTTTTAACTGTAACTATGTTAATAATAGTGTTATATTGACGATCTGAATAAGATGAACAAACATTATAAAGTTAACATATATATTTTCTATCTTTTTTCAGGTACGTACAGAGCATTGAAATCAAATAAATTTGAAGAAGAGAATGAAAAACGAGGAAGCCATTTTTATTTAAATGTTATTGTTTACTTTTCCCACAATATTATACCCTACTGTACTAGGGTTACACAATTTATTTGGGGGCACTTGTCGATTTACAATAGTATGTCGCAAGGTATTTCACGATATATTTAAGATTATTTTTCTTGCTTTTCAAATGTGTTAATAAAATTGATGCTGTGTTTGTTTACACGTTTTCATACGTCTTGTCAAGATTGAGGATGTGATTATTGAGCAATTTGCGTCACCTGTCAAGTTTTGTGTAGCTGGGCTATTATCAAAACATGCGAACCGGCAAACGGCTTCACACCTCCATTGTTTGTTTATCGCCGGTTATGTCGCGATAGTGTTGAGAAGTATGAGTCGTTGAAGTCTCCTGTCAATTTTAGACACTCGAAAAGAACGCATGATATCGACATTGTAAATAAAACGCGCGGTTGTGCATTAGTCATGCATGAATAACCAGGTGACAATACCAATCAATAATGTCATTTTTTTAGTTATAACTAATCCATCCGTTATGTGTACTCCACGATAAAATCGTGGACAGTTACTTCGGAGACATATGATGAAAACCTTGATGGTATCCTCGTGGAAAGTGTGCATTTCATGCATAATTCATTTAAATCCAAACATTTATTTTTACGCATAATATGATTAAAAAAAAACACCAACTAGTTGTATCGTTGTCGTCTTAAAAATAATTTATAATTGAAGCAATAAAAGAATAAGTAAGATCGGCAATGTAAATATAACGATTTTCAGTTAGCCTGCGGTACGGAATTTTTCCCCCGATTTTTTTGCTTCAAAAACTTTTTTTCCCGATTTTTTAGCTTTAAAAAGTAGATGCGCGTTATACATAAATGCGCGTTATACACAACGTTTTACGGTATACGTTTAATATTGATTGTTATTTCAAATGATGTGTCCAGTCTGCCATATTGTACGCCCGTCGGGCCAGTAGAAATTCCATGTAGCAATATTGTTTACATTTTTAAATGTGAAAAACGTCATTATTTTGTGAGTACTTCGCAAAGATTTCCGTCAGAACTTCCTTCAACTTCGCCTAAAATACGAGATTTAAACGCGTTCCGATAGGTCCATACATTCAACGGTCATTTTAGAGTCGTAACCCAGGCCACCTGGTGAACAATTATTACTGGTTATTTATTAGTGGCACAGGTCATGCTGATTTGATTACTGCTGAAGTAAACCGATCGACGTCTGCGGCTTATATTTCCGGAATAAACATCTTTTACTTTGTAACCTTGTGTGTGCGTTTATTTCCAAAGTTGTAAGTCCCCATGCGCATATGGCTGCATAATGCTTAAATACGTAACTGGAGTGAAGCCTGACAAGAAACTGCCCGCAACTGATAGTAAGTCAACAAATGACTTATGAAAAATCGCGGTAACGTGAATTTTAAGAAAAGTGGTTTAAAATCAATGCAGTTGCAAAAATACAACTCCCAGCTATATTGACCCTCCGTACGTACTCATAAAAGCTCAGAGCATTCAAGAAGAACTAAAAATCAATGATGAAGGAGAAGCTTCTTCTGTAAGACAGAGTTTAATAAGCTATGCTTAAAAACACAGCATAAGAAAAAAGTCAAAATGTATGATTACAGTATGCCATCTATGCCTTCAGTTGTCAAGTAAACTTTTGGAAAATAACTATCAGGAAGCTTGTTTTACAGGATATGGTTTCTAACGAAGAGGATCTCCAGGATGGCAGTGATGATGAGATGAATGAAGAAGTTGTTTATCACATGTTAAAGAGTTATGATTAATAAAGGACATAATTAATTGACCTTGACTTGTTATATTGGGTTGCAATTGTTTTTGCAATAGGCTTTACAGTTAACATACCCTGGATACAATTTTACTAGTTAATAGATTATCTGCTATTGAAAGATGAAACCCTTTAGCAGTAGCAATAACCACGCACCTGCTATGCAAATTATTGCGCAATCGGTGTTCAGGCAAAAAGTTGACCGAAAAATGTAGGGTGTTTTTAACGCTTCACTACGAGCATGAAAGAAGTAATCCAAATGAAAAATTTGCATATGTGGGAGGAGATATGTCCAAATAAGCAGTATCTGACCTTGCCATGACCGGAAAATAAAAAATCATTGCTCAAAAGTGAAAGTAAAAAATTCGAAGGCCAATATTTTGCAGAAAGAAGGCAGATTCACTTGAAATTTAGCCTTTAATAAATCAATTATTGTGTTTTTTAATAAATTCTAACCATTTGAATCAGGTATATGCGCGTGAAATAATATATATTTATTTATTTCCAACACCACTATTCCTGTGCAGTAGAGTTACTCCCCTTTACGCGGAATTATTACATTGTTGTTACGGTGAATTCGGGAGCGATCTTTTGAGCAGTTTTACGGATATCGGTACGATAAACACAGTATTTGTTTGGCAGGAAGAGAAATCGTCTCATTTGGTATCGATGCAGGTATGAATTCACTTAAATCACCTAAATTATTGTGTTAATTATGTCAAAGAAAATCTGTTCCAGATCGTACCCGCGCCATGTCGTACCGGACTTGTCTTCATTTGTAACAAATGTAAAATATAACTTCTGTGATTGATCATAATCATAAACTTAAAAGCTAAGGTACGTTATTAGTTTTAAGTTGATTATACATTTAGGGAGCATTATAATTCGCACACCATCTCATTATTAGTTTTGTTAACGTGTTAAAACTGCTATAATTAATTTCAGTTCTTATTTCATTTACAATATTAATATACAAAAAATAAATGGATATTATTATATATAAAGGTTAGGTTCTAGAATTAACCTTTGCAAAATTGAGGATGCAATGCTAAGACTCGGTTATTATGTGTCGCAGGTTTTGTGCATACCGGTATTGAAATTCTATTTTATTTACTTGTTATTTTATAGAGAACATGACTGACAAAGATCTATTGGACAGTGATTATGATGGGATTTCACAAATACATGAGCACAGTTACATTGTGGTAAGTAACATTTTAAGCAGTTGCATGTTGAAGACATTGAATTTGATGGTTAACAATTATATCCTGAATTAAAACTTAATTATTTAATAATACAGAATATACACATGCCCCTACTGTAAGAAATAATATTATTGTTGGAAATGTACTTTGTAAGTATGATGACAAAAATATGAATGTGTCTGTTCATTTGCATAGATATCTGACTCTGACGAGACACAACCACCTTCACCTTTTGGTTGACAGGAATATTCCAGTGAAAGATCAGTTGTTCAACAGCCTTTTTGACAAACAGTATGTGTGGCTGCATCTTATTATTAATTTTAATATTACTATTAAAATTAAATTGGAAATTACTTCAGTTGGCAAAGGAATTCCAGTTATTTCATCATATGGCGCTACATTAAAAAGATGACTTAAATGGATGAAATATTAAATGCCCTTACAATTGGCTAATTTTGATCTCAGCATGATTTTTTAGCAAACTTTGAAAAAAGAAACATTGAATCAGTAAAAGCTTGTAGAAAACATTTGCGGTTAAATGTTCTGTTCTTTCAGTTTGTCAGTATCACTTAATTAATATTTGCATGCAGTGCACTATTATATTTCAGCATCTTTGGAGTTCCTTTCATGAAGAAAACAAGCTCTTAATTAATGTATCGACAATGATTTACTAAATCCAAGAAGTTGTTTAAAGATATTGAGCTGTTACATACATTCGCCTATTATGAGTTCGAAACTTCTTACAGTAATTATTATAATATTTTTTTAATTATTTTATTATATGTTTATCTTTTTTTGAATAGGTGTGTGTTAAACTATTCTAACAAATAGTGTTTCTGTTTCATCTTACAAAAGTATATAAGATTTAATTTAGCAATGCATTGTCGATCTTTTAGAATTCCTGGTGCTGCCATTCCTAATCAACCGACATATCAGAATTTTGGATAAGAATTCAGATTACTGGCTGCATATTCAACCGTAAGTGTTTTTCCTGTTCAATTTAACTGCTAATTCATAAATAAAACTTTGTTTAAGAGAAATAATATTACTTAGAAAATGTTCTTAAATACCAGGTTGTATCACATTTGTATTGGGTGGGTGGGGCAGTTGTACATGTTTTGGATAATGTTTTTTTTTTAAATACTAACCAAATAAGTTTTTGTTTTTTGAACATTTATTCTTGTTTTGTTGTACATTATTTCAACTGTGATATTGAATCACATGCACATTTGCAATTTAGAAAAATCAACTTTGTATTGTCTATTTCAGGAATTTTTGGGTCCTGGGTTGGTGGGGGGTAACGTGTTTCAGACCAGAATCCTGCCGGACCATCCAATTGCAAGGACATCTAACATAGCTGAAATGTATCTGTAATGAATTATTAAAAGTTTGGATAAAAAATGTGTTCTTAAATCATTATTTTAAACAAATTATACACCCAGGTTGACTATTTTGAAAAAATGAAAAATGACAATTTTTACACATGGGATTTTTCAATGTTTCCGCATTCACTAACATTACTTTAGACAATGTAAGATAGACAAACCATACATATTTGGAAATGGTTTACTAATATCTATCAGAAAATGTATAATTTTACTGGGTTTATGTCAATTTTCAAAATCAGTGGTTATTGCTATTAGCAGTGTGTATATTTTAACAAATTTACCTTGGGCTAGTAATTTTGCTGCTGTGCTACTTGTCTTCACCATTCCAGTAGCCCGAATGGCTAGTGGATAAAATGAACTATCGTGAAGACTGTGTGTCAGATCTTTGATTATTCATGTTAAATTTAATGTAGGTTTTGTTTAACCTATTTACCGCGAATCTACCGGATGAAAAAATGAACAACAACATAAATGCATTGTTCATATTTTAAAATAAGGAATAACTTGACATGTGTTATGGACGTTTAAATAGAATATTTATGAAATGCATATGCCTCTACATCAATACAAACAATACACTTTATACTTTTTTCAAAAATAGAATTTACGATCTGCCTCTTAAACAAAGACCTATAGATAACAAAGCCTTAACGGGATATTATTTGCATACATCACATTATATTGTTTACAAAGTCTTCTGTTATGATCGCAGTGTGAAAGTCGGTACAAATAATGCATTTTTTCACACTTACTTTTGACGATTATTTAAGATTTTTGTAACACTATTTATTTTAGACTTTTCTTTCCTTTTTTGACAGCTAACCGGAAGTGACGCTAACTTGTATAGGTTACTCATCAATCTCCACGCAGAGTTTTTGTTCCTTTCTCTCACATGCCTTGCTGGTTCCCCATGAAATCTCTGCGTGAACGTTGTAGGTTACTAACTACTTTTTACTGGTACGCAGCAAAGTTTATGTATTTTATAGGTCTTTGATTGTGCATGGCGATGTAAAATCAAATACTTAAAAATCTAAAATATTATGAAATAAGACAAAGCCGTAAAGACAGTTTAAGCTTCAATTGCAATGCAAAATTGTTGTCAAATAAAATTTATCTAATTTCTTTTACCTGTGTCCGCCTAGCGACCGGGAAATAGCGGGAGCGTTCTTTAGATCTTCCCCAGAGACACCAAGTAGTGGTTTGGTATTAAACAAGCATCGCAACGACGAACCGTTGGTTATAAGCGAAGGTTACGTAAAAGGCGGCGCTGATTCTTTGCAAGAGATAAGTGTGAAATTACCGCAATAACCAACGCGCACACTTCGGTTATTTCGATTCTAACACGATTTCATTAATTAGTTATTCGCGATTTAAAGGTTATAAATGAGAATTATATTAACCGAAAGTCCTCCACTTTTCCGCGAAAACGTGACGTCACAACATCAATGAAAATCAAACGACGTCGTCTTCATTCATAAACAGTGCGCGGACAATCAAAATGACGTCATACTTATCTCTAAACATAAACAAATATATTGATTCATATAAAAGTGAAATAACCTGGGGTCGTATTTCAGAAGCATCTTAAGTTAAATTTTAGTTTTATCCTTAAATTGGGAAATTTTCTTAAGTGTGTCATTTCATATTGCAATAGATCGGCATCAAGATATACATTTCAATAACATCATTATGCCAATTTTATTTTAGAAATACCAAAAAAACATGTGTTTTCTTATTTGGTAAAGATATACAAAACATCCAATTTTGAACTTAAGTGAAATAATTTGAGAAATGACTTAAGATGTTTCTGGAATACCTACCCAGATGCGCATTTCGAAATATAGTCACAATAAGTACAGAGACGAATTTTAGAATATTTAAAAGCCGTAAATTTGATCATTTTGATCTATTTTATCATTATGATCAATCAGGAGACGCCGGTTATTTACTTCGAAAATTTCCATTTCCGGTTTCCGCTTCGGATACCGGTTCGGATATTGCGCGCGCAGATATCAAACTTTTCAAAACAACAACCTGTAGATCCACAGTCAAATTATACACGTGTTAACGTAATGCTCGCTTCTAGAGCTGCGAGCTCGCTATTATTTTTTCCAAAATTGTTGATTATATTCATACTGTTGTCAAAACTAACAACAAGATAAAAAGAAGTACATGCATACTATAAAAGGGTGTATAAGAGAACTATATTGAAAACTCTGTTTAAAAACAGAATCACATTTACATATTCACATAAACACACGCACACGCATGCTTGCGACAACACAAAGCATACCCATATGCACAAACGTTCACACAAAGACTTACGAAATAGTAATCAGTAATAAGGTCTAACCAATAAGTATGTTCCAAGAAGAGAAAATACGTATATCAAATCAAATCAAATAAAGTTTATTTTGAGTTGGCAAGACAATAACAAATAACATAAGCTGTGAAGCTTTTGAACCGACTATACAACAAATGTAAACAGTAAAACAAGAGTAAAGAAGCTAGTTAAAAGAAAGACAATTACTTGGGTATTAAAATACAAATACATAATCATAAGAAATACAAATACACAAACAGTCGATACAATTTAAGGCATACAACACAAATTAGTTTAAGGTTGACATATTCCTTACTTTCCTGCTGGTATTGCACTAGGAGGGGCAATTTAAGGCATGATATCATCATCGTGGCACGGACGGGGTAAAATATGTTTAAAACAAACAAATCAATGTAAGGATGTAGATTAGCTGGACCAGCAGCAGAGTCAGTGCAAGAAGTTATTTATAATGACCAGGTAGTAATAAAGCATCGATGGAAACCAAAAGCAATATAAAGCAAAATTAATCGTACATTTGCAACCACAAATAAAACAATATGAGAGTTTAAAAGCTGTGTAGGAAGCTGCTGATCTATTCCTGTGGATAGGACTAAAAACTGCAATAAGAGAAAAGGAAATAAAAAACTGAACACAAAAAGAAACACAAAAGTGCGACCGGATAAAACTTATCTAAGAACGAATATCATCTCAAATCAGATTTTGGGTGAACTGATCAGCAGCTTTCTCACAATAAAACTAGTAACATAGCGAAAAGCAGCACAACTATGAGAAACACAACTATGAGCAGGCACAGGCAAACTAAAATATTACAGCAACATAAAGTACAAAAGCAAAAATAAAATACAAAAGCAGAAATACGGAAAGCACAAGCAGCCGAAGAACAAAACAAAACAAAACAAAACAAAGGAAGCAGTGTGGCATGCCGCTCCAGATCTGTGTGCCAGCTATGCGAGCCTATGTGATATTGCATGCTGAGCATTTACATTCTTTACCATTCCAGTGCACAATTAAGCTCTTAAATTGGTTAAAATTGCTCGCTTTTCTGAAGCTTTCTGGAAAGGAATTCCATAGAACTGGAGCCGCATGCCGGAAACTGCTACTACCGTACTTTGATGACTTAACCTGGGGAATCTCTAATAAGTTGGTGTACCTGAAATGGTAACAAGAGTCACGTTTAAACACTAGGTCATTTAAAACAGGTGGTGCCATGTTATTTATAATTTTGAAAGTTTCAAGTGCCATAGATCTGATTCTTCTGATATACAGGCTAGGTAGATTTGCTTTACTAAGTAATTGATCATAGGAACTACAATAATCATCATATACAAAACGGAGTGCTCTTTCCTGTATTTTTTCAATTTTATCTGTATTACTTTTACCGCAAAAATGCCAAGTTAAAGGGCAAAAACTGAAATTTGATAAAATAAATGAATGAAAAATGGTCAGTCTACTTAAGCGACAGAGATTTTTCCCTATTCTCTTCAAGATATTAAGTTGCTGAGCTGCCTTACTGCATATACTACTTATATGACTATTAAAATTTAAGTTGGAGTCCAGGTTTACACCAAGGAGTTTGACTACATCATCACATTTTATGTTAGCATTTCTTATATCAAAAGAGGGATTTCTTGAAGAAGTTCTTTTTCCTACAGCGATTGCTTGAAACTTGTCGGGATTGGCTTGCATACAATTAAAAGTAAACCAGTCTATTAGAATATTGCTCTCTTCTTGTAGAACATTTACTAACTCATCAAAATTTGAGGTACAGTACGATAATGTGCAGCATAGTTATAGAGTGTACCCTTATGAATGAAGTAAAATATATCACTTATAAATACATTAAATAGGAGAGGACCGAGTATAGAGCCCTGTGGCACGCCCTTGATAATGTGTGCACATGAACTTACTGAGCTGCCAACTTTAATTTGTTGTTTCCTATGGGAAAGGTAAGATGTTAAGAGGTCGATTGAGGTTTTAGAGAGGCAGTAACATTTTAATTTACATAAAAGAATATCATGAGGTAGGCAATCGAAGGCCTTAGATAGGTCCATGAGGACAGCAGCGACATATTGGTTAGAGTCTAATGCAGTTTTCCAATCCTCGACAAGTTTCAATAGAGTTGTTTGGCATCCATGTCCTTTTCTGAAGGCACATAAGAAATTATTAAAAATTTTATCAAAATGTAGTGTAAGTTGGTTTGCAAGTACTTTTTCAAAGATTTTTGATGGAGCTGGTAGTATGCTAACAGGTCTGTAGTTTGATTTCTCTAGGGGTTCGTTTTTCTTGTATACTGGGGTTACCTGTGCCTGCTTTAGTCTATCCGGAAAAATTCCGGTATCAATTGATTTATTTATAAAATATGTATAGAAAGGGACCAGTGACTGCGAACCTAATTTGAGTAGTTTTACAGATATTTTATCAATGCCTGTAGCTTTTTTAGCATTAAATTTATTTAAAATATTTGAAACTGTGGATTGTTCAACATGTGAAAAGTTAAAACAATCTTGAGAGATATTCTGCTCTAGAATTTTTTCTATACTAGGATGGTTATTTTCATCAAAAGTAAAATCTTTTCCGATATCTTTAGCAACATTTACGTAAAAATCGTTGAAAATATCAGCTACTTCATTATTATCTGACAAAGTTATTTGGTTTTCATTCAAAATTATTTTACTCTGGTTATTCTTTGACTTATTAGACATATAAGGCTTGATTGTATCACAAAAATCCTTAGATTTGCAGCCACCAGTACACCTTTCTTGAAAATAGTTATTTACAGATTTACGTTTCAATTTGTTTACAAGATTTCTGTTTTTACGATACTGTTCCCAAGATTTTGAACTTTTATCTTTAGTATATTTATTAAAAGATATCTTTTTATTGAAGATAGATTTCTTTAATTCCTTATTCATGTAAGGTAGCTGAACAGGTTTTCTGTATGCTTGTTTAAAAGGAGCATGTTTATTCATAACTTCAACAACGTCATTTTCAAATTTGTTGTACACTGAGTCTAAGTTTTCTGAATTACATGTGTAGCCGCCAATATTTAGTCCTAGGAACAGTATTGTTAATTACAGTACTTATCATATTATGACAGTCACTAATGCCAGTTGAGAAATTGAGAGTTTTAATACATAGCTTTTTACTGTTTGTCAAAAAGACATCTAATAGGGATGGAGTACAACCCTTTTTAAAACATGTAGGATTCTTAATAATATTGGTCAGGTTAAAAATTTCTAAGATATCTGTTAAAAATTTGCTTTTGGTTTCACAGAGAAGATCATAATTTAGGTCTCCAATGACAGCATAGTAATCAAAAACACTAATACATTTATCTAAAGTTTTACAAAAGTTTTCTGAGAAATGTTTGTTGTTCATGCTTGGAGGTCTATATACACAGAAAAAACACCATTTAGATTTATTTAAATTAACTTCATAAATAATGAATAATAAATATATGCTTATATCAAATAGTTCAACAAGAATCAACTGGGAATTATATAACGGTCAAATCTTAAAGCAGCTTGTGTACAATACTAGATACAGGGAGTCACTCTTAAGCTCATTAGTATGCATACTCAAGACAACACCATACTCTTTTTCTCAGTGCAACCTTTTCAATAAATAAGCAAACTCTATACAAAAATCTAGGAGCAATATATACAGAAGTATAAATAAAACTCAGAGTAATGCAAAAGAGGCCTGCGATGCATTAAACTAGCCGCAACAACAACATTTTCTGTGTAACACAATATTACTGTAACATGTGTGCCCAAAGTTGCCGAAGTTCACTATCCACTTCAGCTACTTCCACTTTGAAGTGCCGTCTTTTATCAACATCTTCGCGCATTCTTATTGCAAAAACTACTTTCCCCAAAATTTAAGAAAGTACTCAAACTATTACATTACACAACTGATGTGACACTATTTGTTTACGGATTTAGCAATCTGTAAACTCCTTTTTATATGGATACACATATTTCGTCAGTATTTCGTTTTAATTGAAGTTTTTTATTTACTGAAGGGTTTCAAAGACAACCACAGCTAGAAATAATGTTGATTTTTTTTGTATCAACAACAACAATTAAATAAGTGTACTTCTATTGACGAATACTTTAGTTGGTCTGCATCTCACTTTATAACGTGAAAAGTGAAAAATGATTTAGCATTTCTTTCAATAAGCTTTTAAAATCTATTGTGAGGCAAGTGAAAAATAATTTAGTAGAATGTAACCCATAAACGGCGAATAATCTGAAAAGTACTAATGCAATTTATCTCAAAAACTGAAAGTAAAACAAGAAGTTAAATATAATAATTGTTAATCATTGTGCAATGTACAAAATAATTAATGTAGTGTAAATGTTCGAATATAGCTGACCACAGAAGCTTCAATGGCAGAAGGAGGCAAAAATAGTCTTAAATCAAAGGTTTATAATAATCTGATTGTATTTTAATTGAAATTTAATTTAACCATTTAATCTAATGAATGGCAATTTTTGCCAAGATTATCAATAACACGAACAATTTAATTTTAGCAAGTTGCTAAGACATCAAAGTATATTGCTTGATTCGCAATCCACTTCTAATAGCATGTGTAAGTCAACGAAGTAAGGTGGTAGTACTGGTAAACTAGAAAATTATCTGAGTGAGTATACTTGTATGATCTCAAAAATTTATAACTTAATCTTATTGAAACTTGGTCAGAATGTTAATCGTGACAATATCTACACGTAAACTAAATTCGATTTCAGGGATTCATTCCCTTCTTTATAAAGTACCGGAAACAGAACTTTTCTAATTAACAGGTGCGGTAGCAGGATTTCTGGTTGGGGGGAGGGGGGTGGCGGGATATTGAAAGATTTGCTGGAGGTCCAGAGAGGTTAAGCCCCTCGGAAGCTCCACGATTTAAGTGATTTTTAAGGCTTTGACAACCACTTCTCGAGCATGTCATGCCTTATCGGGGTCTAGCTAGGCTCAAAATTTAGGGAGAAGTCACTTCTCCCTAAAGCCAAAATAGAGAGAATTTGTTACATCTTTGGGAGAAACGGTACATTTGCATCATAGATCTTAGTTTTTCATACAGTCCAACACCTACTTCTGGTCACCCCTCATCGCCGGTCGCCCCGTGTAGGCGGCCGGTGTTTGCCGCGACCGTCGATAAACACTATATAATGCAGCCCTCTTAAGCAGTAACCCCATTTCTCCGGCCAGCGGCCAGCTATTTTGCATCCCAAATGTTAAATTTCCCCCATATGAGTGGTCACACGCGAGTAAGTCAGTCATGTACATTGGCAAAATTACACCGACGCAATGGCGATAAAATCGATAATTACTTCCAGTCTGCGGTTTAGGCTCTGTAGTACTGAAGCGTGTTGTGTGATAAACATTTTGACAGCCAGTTTGCAAATTGCAATTTATTAGCGGCGGATTATCGGGTTATGGGGTTAAAAGCAATATGCGACCGTTTGATCTTTTTGTTTCCGCATGTGCGAATATCACCTATTATTACTGGAAAAGAGATTATTAATTTATAATTTATTATTAGTAGTTGTTGAATCATACTATCTCAAGCACACATTATGACAATTATCGGCCAATTAAAAGTTCAAAAGAACAACGAAACTTTTAGCCGAAATCAACTGATCTACATGTTCTCTGTGCTACAAAGTTTTTATAAAAAAATCAATACACGCACGCTTTTCACGTGACATTGCACATTGGTGCATAATTTTTCGCGCGCTTTTGTCGGGACAAAGGAAAAATATGAGGACTTTTTTGATGCTAGAATTTGTAAACATCTCGTTAACATAAAACAATCGGGAGTGTGTTTCGGATTACAAATTATAACGGTATTCTCATTTGGGAATTAAACAAAGCATTAACATTTGTTTTAATATTTACAATTATTTCAATATATTAATTTTGATAAAACCCTTTACGCGGCGAAAATTTTTTTTTATTATTTATGCATGAAAAGCACGATTGCCAGAGGATTACACCCGGTTGCTATAATCAGTCTCTTAAGTAACTGGCCACAATTTTATCGTGGAGGAGATCACTGTCGGGACCAATTCATGCATTAGGTATAATAAAGCCATAAAACTGCAATGAACAATTAAATTATCAATTGATAGTGACACGGGAGTTATTCACGCATAACTGATTCACAACTGTTCATTGGGACCATACAACGCGCATTGTGTAAACAATGAATCATGAGAATGATTCTTTTTCATTGACTTGATTCTGATGATGATATTGATGATGATTAGCAAGATGAATATTATTTATTTGAATGAAAATTTTGTTTTATAGCTGATTTGAGAAAGGAAGAAATACAATTATTTTAAGTCTATACATTGTTTAGTATATGTACACATATTAACCATTTTGTTTATACAAAAATTGAACAGTTGGCCATGCACTCATCAACTCCAGACTCCCTATGACCCAACCCCCTCTTAAGAGGCCACCCCACTTAAGCATCCAATTTGGCCGTTTCCCTTGACTGGCTGCTTAAGAGGGGTTGGACTGTATATTTTGCGGCAACTTAAAGCAAAGTGGTTTCTGTTCAGTGTTCAATCAACTCTTCACTTGTTTTTATACAATAAGACTTGTTAAGTGTATAAAACCTACATTTTTAGCTCACCTGATTGCTCAGGTGAGCTTTTGTGACCTGTCTTTGTATGTCGTCTGTACGTCCGTCCTTCCACATTTGTTAGTAAACACTCTAGAAGCCTCATTTATTGTCCGATCTTCATAAAACTTGGTCAGAAGCTTCGTCCCAACAAAATCTCGGTCGAGTTCGAAACTGGGTCGTGCCAGGTCAAAAACTAGGTCACTAGGTCAAAAAAAGGAAAAAACTTCTAAACACTGTAGAAGTCACATTTCATGCCCAATCTTCATGTAACTTTGTCAAATTCTTTGTCTTAATGATATGTTGGTTGAGTTCAAAAGTGGTTCCGGTCCGTTGAAAAACATGGCTGCCAGTGGGCGGGGCAGTTTTCCTTATTTGGCTATAGAGAAACCTTGTAAACACTCTTGAAGTCACAATTTTTGCCCAATCATCATGAAAGTTGGTCTAAACATTGGTTTTATTGATTTCTTGGCCGAGTTCCAAAATGGTCCAGATCGGTGAAAAAACATGGCCGCCAGTGTGCGGGACATTTTTCTCTATATATGTATAGTGAAAACATGTGAACACTCTAGAAGTCACATTTTTGGCATAATTTTAATGAAATTTGGTCAGAACATTAGTTTCCTTGTTATGAGAGTTGAGTTCAAAAATATTTCCGATCCGTTGAAAAACATGGTTGCCAGGGGGACGGGCAGTTTTCCTTATATTTATATAGTAAACAGGCTTGTAAACAATCATGAATTAAGGTCATGTAACATGCGAGACAACTCTTCTACATATTGCATTTAAGTTTACAGTAGTTTCTCCCCTTTGACTATTAATGTTTTCATAATAATACAGTGTATTTTCTAGAGGGCACATTTCTTTTCCGATCTTCATGAAACTTGGTCAGAATCTTTGTCCCAATGATATCTCGGTCAAGTCTGAAACTGGGTCATGCCGGGTCAAAAACTAGGTCACTAGGTCAAAAAAAGAGAAAAAACCTTGTAAACACTGTAGAAGTCACATTTCATGCCCAATCTTCATGAAACTTTGTCAAAATGTTTGTCTTAATGATATGTTGGTTGAGTTCAAAAGTGGTTCTGGTCCGTTGAAAAACATGGCCGCCAGTGGGCGGGGCAGTTTTCCTTATTTGGCTATAGAGATACCTTGTAAACACTCTAGAGGCCACATTTTTTGTCCGATCTTCATGAAACTTGGTCAAAAGATTTGTCCCAATGAAATCTCGAAGAAGTTGGAAACTGGGTCATGCTGGGTCAAAAACTAGGTCACTAGGTCAAAAAAAGAAAAAACTTGTAAACACTGTAGAAGTCACATTTCAAGCACAATCTTTATGTAACTTTGTCAAAATGTTTGTCTTAATGATATGTTGGTTGAGTTTAAAAGTGGTTCTTGTCCGTTGAAAAACATGGCCGCCAGTGGGCGGGGCAGTTTTCCTTATTTGGCCATAGAGATACTTGTAAACACACTAGAAGTCACAATGTTTGCCCAATCATCATGAAAGTTGGACAAAACATTGGTTTTATTGACATCTCAGACGAGTTAGAAAATGGTCCAGATCTGTGAAAAACATGGCTGCCAATGGGCGGGGCATTTTTCTCTATATGTATAAAGTGAAAACATGTGAACACTCTAGAAGTCACATTTTTAGCCCAATTTTCATGAAATTTGGTCAGAACATTTGTTTCCTTGATACGAGAGTTGAGTAAAAAAATGGTTCCGGTCAGTTGAATAACATGGCTGCCTGGAAGGGGGGGGGGGCAGTTTTCTTATATTTATATAGTAAAAAAAGCTTGTGAAAAGCAGTTGTCCTTATGTGACTAGAGAGAAAACTTGTGATCGAACACTATAAAAGTCTCATTTTTTGCCTAATCATTGTGAAACTTAGTCAATACATTGGTTTTATTGATTTCTTGGACAAGTTGGAAAATGGCTCAGATCGGTGAAACACACTTTTTTGCTCACCTGATTGCTCAGGTGAGGTTTGAGAATTGGTCTTTGTCTGTTGTCCGTTCGTCCACATTTGGTTTGTAAACACTCAAGCATTCACACTTCTCAAGCATTCTTTATGAAATTGCTGAAAGATCTGTCAAGGTTGATAATGAGCAAAATCACATAATTAATGCCATATTGTTATTGCCCTTAGATTGTCCAAATTTTCATTATATTATACAAAATCCTTGTAAACTCTCTAGAGGTCACAATTTTGTTTCAGATTTTATGAATCTTGGTCAAAATATTTCATTTTGTAAGCAAAGTTTGATGTTTGGTAAGGGGGGTCAACTCAAAATATAGGTCACCAGGTAAAATCTTACAAAAACGAAAACACTCCATACGCCAGAGATTTTATTCGATAATGATGAAACTTGACCAGGATGTTTGTCTGGACAATATGTAGGTCAAGTTTGACGTTTGTTAAAGATTAAATGAACCGACTCCTCTCAGGTGAGCAAACTAGGGCCATCTTGGCCCTCTTGTTCTTATTTCTCATTGATTGTTTATAATGATGGTACTTTTCTTTTTATGAACAAGTGTATCAAAATCAACTTCAACTGTTACAAGCTAGTAATGTTCAGAATCTTTTTACTTCCTTGTTCATTTTAAGCAATTCAACATTAAATCAAATTCATATTTTGTTACATATATTTGTTTTAAAGTAGAACTTCATTTAAAATCTTATTTTACAGTAGAGATTTCAAATCTGACCTGTAAATGAGCCTCATATTTATTGCCAGTGCTAGGTTACCTCTTCCCATTTGATCATTCTTGAGTATTGTTTTTATAATGGGTCATTTAACTTTGCTTAAGCATAGTTATTTGTAGCCAGCACAAGGCAATTAATCAAGACATCATCTAGGAACAATTTTAATAAGTCTTAAAGCTCCATACTGTTCTTTTGAATGTTCAACTTTCTATAATGCATGACCTGTAAATGGGGCAACTGCATGTAATGGCTGTCCAATTCTCCACATCAAATTGATTTTAATCAGTCAATGTCTGGCACAAGCAAATCATTAAAAGGGGGAGAAAGGGGAGATGTTACTTTGCTTCATGAAATTAATGTGCAAAATTAATATTCCTTGGGCGAAAAAATCACCCACTTCGCCCACTAGCGAGACCCCTGCTGATGTTCTTTCATCAAAGTACCTTCTTATAATGCCAAAAAAGTGCATAGAATATATGTTTAATGTCCGAAGAAAGAGAAACAATGTGCAAAAAGAGGGATACATCAGAAACGCAAAGTTTGACTTGAAAATCCAGGCAACAGAGAGTCTAAAGTTAAAAAAATAAGTGTTTGCCTGTGATAAGTGGGAAATGTTGTGTATGAAAAAGAAGAAAAATGAGTTTAAATAGGTTATATAGATCTAGTTAAGTGTGAATCATCAAATGAGTGACTTTACTTTGGCGATTTTAGGGGGGATGTACGCCGCGTTTGTCACCCCCCCCCCCTCCCCCTTCAGTGAATGCTTGGATTAAATGATAATATTCTAAATGTTGGAACAATTTCTAAAAATAAATCGATTAATTCATTTTCTCTGTTTAGTAAACGTCTAAGAAATAAACGTTCACATGGCATTAGGAAAAATGGTAACTTAAGGCGTAAATTTAAACGTCTGCTTTCTTTAAATGATTGCTACACAGTATTACACAATGGGGGTAAACATAAATTACTAAGTGCACTTTGCTCTCTTTCTGTTTCTTCGTTGGCGCATATTGATAAGGAATGTAAACTTATTTTACTTCAATCTGACCCTCTATATGAATGTGCTTGTATTATTGAATCTTTCACTGACTACTATCTTAAACCTTTTATTGAAAATGTACTTAACAAAACAAGAAATCGTATCAAAATTGAGTTTTGTAACAAAGGTCTTGATTTAATTGACCTTCCTAAAATATTCAATGATAAAAATGTACGTCCGTTGATTCCCCCTTATTTCCGCAATACTGAATCACCACTTATTTGCTACAAATATAGTAAATTTCCACAGATATAAATGTAATAAGAAATTGTCCTACATTATGTGACTGTACTAGTTCTAAATATATATATGGTCCAGTTGGACATGTTATTACTGGGGACCTTAATTTCATTCAAAATAAAAACCTTAGACATTTGCTACGCAGAGGCCCTAAGTACAGACTGCCTATTCCTGTTGATTTTGATGACTGCATTAAGAATATCGTAACATCCTTACATGATTATTGCACTAAATGGTGCAGGAAGGAAAATGCTGAAATTACTGCACTCAATGATTGGAAAACAAAAATATTTAGTATGGCCATGAATAAAATATGTTTTTATGATACACATCCTTTGGCCCTACCACATTCACCTAAATTTAATAAACAAAATCTCTGTAAATTGCTTGAAGACTTAAAATCTAAATTCGTCTTAGTTCCTGCTGATAAGGCTGCTAATAATGTTATCATAATATGACGAGTGTTTAATGTTCAAACTATTTCACAAGAACTTTCACAAACTACATCATATTGTGAGTACAATAAGCAACCTAATGAAATTATTACCGACCATATTGCCCAATGCATAAAGTTAAATGTAATAGTCAATATTACTGACAAGAAATTGCCATCACTTTACTGGATACCTAAATTACATAAGACGCCATATAAAAGTCGTTTTTATCGCTAATTCAGTGTCTTGTACCACCAAACAATTATCAGTGTATCTTACATCTGCATTGAGTGCTATTAGATATCATATAGCTAAATTTTGTAATAAAGTTTATGAAAATAGTAATATTAACCTATTTTGGTCAATAAAAAACACCTTAGAAGTTATTGATAAAATTGAAAATAAAAAATATAAGGTGTCACAGGTAAGTACTTATGATTTTTCGACACTATATACAACGCTTCCTCACGCTTTAATAAAATCCAAACTTGTTTCTTTGATTGAACAAACTTTTGCTAGAGAGAAATGTTTGTATCTTGCTTTAAACACTAAAACAGCTTTTTTTACTAATCAGATATTAGATAATTACATCATTTGGACTGGTCTTGACTTTTGTGCAGCACTTACTTTTCTTTTGGATAACTTGTTTGTTGAATTTAATGGTAAAATATTTAAACAAATTATTGGCGTTCCTATGGGTACTTGTGCGCCACTTATAGCTGACCTTTTTTTATATTGTTATGAAAGCGAATTTATGTTAGAATTATCTAAAACTAAGCAAGTAGATTTGATTAATTGTTTTAACCTTACTAGTAGGTACATTGATGACATACTTAATTTAGATAATCCATTATTTGAACAATATATTCACAAAATCTACCAAAAAGAACTAGTATTAAATAGATCGTGTATATCCAATACAGACGCTGCGTATTTAGACTTACATTTAACTATTAATAATAATTTGATCAAAACTAGTTTATACGACAAACGGGACGATTTTAACTTTGAAATTGTAAATTTTCCGTTTCTAGATGGCAACATCCCTAAAGGACCTTCCTATGGTATTTACATTTCGCAGTTGGTACGTTATGCCAGAGCATGTTCGTGTATTAAAGATTTTAATGATCGTAATCTAATATTAACTAAAAAATTGCTAAAACAAGGCTTTTTGTATCATAACCTAAGAAATAAATTTGCTAGATTTTACTCTGAGTATGGTGATTTAATTTCAAAATAAACTGTTTCTTTAAACTGGCATTTAAATAATGGAATCTCCCATCCATCATTTTACGGAGATGTTTTGAAGCGTGTCCGCAAATTAAAATATGTTAAACCAAATGTTCATATTAACTTTTCAATTTAATTAACTTGTTTTTATCAAAAGGATTCGATGCTTATGTACTTAAAAACACGTGTTTGATGGTTTTCGATTCACTATATCTTTCTTCCCTTAAAATTTGGAATCATTAGTGATATTATAGGCATTTTTCACTGTTGATTAAAATTGTGTCATTGTGTCGTATGAACAAATCTGCATGAATACTACATTATAGGCATTTTTCACTGTTGAATAAAATTGTGTCATTGTGTCGTATGAACAAATCTGCATGTAAACTACATTTGGACTCAAATCGTACATCAAATCATTTCTGTCTTCAGTTGTCAAAACACCTACATACTGTTTGATTCCAATAATGTCGCTTTAATGGAATTACCATTTTTATTCATTTGCTTCTTAATATTAAATCACCTAAACTTGTTTTATTAGTAGCACAGCCCCATTAATATTTTTATTTAGTACTGCCATTGGAATTTGTTCACGTCATTATGGATTTTTGTGACGTCATACGACCGACTTTTCCAGTTGTAATCTACATGCATAGGTCATTGGGTTTATAACGTTCCATTTTATTTATATTTTCTCTCTGATAGGCGTTTCTTGTTTGATTTAATTATTTTTAATTTGTTTAGCAGTCACATAAACAACCAAGCTATGTAATATGGAATTTTTACACCCATTATTGCTGCTTCTTCCTGTATTTGCGCGATGATTATCTGAGATATTAAATATATGATTCTATATTATCAAATCTTTTCTATAAAGAAGGAATGTAGTTGACAATTGTTAATAGTTTTATTTGATCGTTCGTCAAAAAGTTGTAATTCTGTTACTCTTGTATCTTCAATGCAATTGAGTAATTAAATAGTAATTAAATTGAATGCGTTTTAATTCCCTTTTATTATTGTTTAATTTGAGTTACAATGCTATGACGTTAAATTTTATTTACACTTAAATGTATTATGAATATTGCTGGGCCAAGTGTGAGGTTGAGCGCTCTATAACCAGGTTTAAACCCCCAATTCTTTGCATTGACCGTTCCAAGGCGGTGACCCCAGCTTTATTCATATTTTGTGTTTATGTTTGTTTGTATTGTGCTGTATTGTGCTGTTTTGTACTGTTTGGGCAATCGGTCACTTGCCTTAAATAAAGGACCAACTAATTGTTTTTAATGAAAATTCAATACTGCTCCAGCAGCTGGAGTTTCACTTCTTTATATTGGATCTGCCTATTGTTAAAGGTTTCCTTTTTTTTCCCTTTTTTTTATCAAATGCATCATTTAGTTAATTTTCTTATGCAGCTCTATGGCTTGAGCATAAGTGAATATAATATTGACAACTTGACAAAACTAAGTTATCAATTTTAAATTTGTGTGTTAGTAACAAATGAAATACATGTACACCAATTACCCAATCTGAAGGCACGTTTTCCCAATTTCAGGGTTTTTTCGCGCACATTTTTGCCAAATGGGATGGTAACAGTACTTTTCCCAATAGGGCAAAAAAATCACTGGAATCACATGCATTCAAAAACTGGCGGATCACTATGTCAAATCTAAGAAAAACCTTTTACCATTCTTGAGGCCAGGCCACATTTATAACTTGATCTTGATGAAACTTGAAAATTTACTTGAATTTAAGAGATGACACAGTAGGCAAAATTAAACTTGCTGGAAATGGTTCTATCAATATTAAACTGCTTCAAAGCATTAACGTTGAATAAATCTCAATCTGAGTATTCACATTAAACTGGTGTCCTGCAAAAATAAGTCTTATTCCATGTGTGGACAGCAATTCTCCAGCCCAATCGCCAAGTCTGGTCAGGAGATGCGCTATCCACTATAAACTTGCGCAAGGTTACCTTATCTCATGAACTGACAGGGTAGATCCTCCAAGATGACCCTTTATGTCTCTTTTTCAGACACAGTCTATCCTGAATGATTATGACGTGGAATGGAATGAAACCCTCGGAACTGGAATAAGTGGCCCAGTAAGGTGCGTACAACGACACTTCTGTTATATTGTGTGTTTCATAAAGGGCCGTACTTCAAGTACTTGAAATATACACTTTTCTCATATAAACATGTTATGATAATAATGAATTAAGATAGGTCATTTGATAAAAATGTTTTTTTCTGTAAAATGATTGTTCTCTATATTCAAATGTTAATATACACAAAATTGATTATAATGATGAATCAGCAAAATGCTTAAATATATGTGAACACTGCTTTCCAATCCAGGCCTTGCAAGAGGAAAAAGACTGGAATACGCTATGCTCTGAAATGTCTACCAGACAATCCCAAGGCTCAGATGGAAGTGTATCTTCATGTGATGTGCAATGGGCATCCAAACATCGTGAAAGTCCATGATGTTTATGCTAATGATATTCAGTTTCCAGGGGAGAAACACCCCAAGTTTGTATAGGCTGGCTTTATTTTTATGCCCCCGGTAGGGTGGCATATAGCAGTTGAACTGTCCGTCAGTCAGTATGTCAGTCTGTCCGTCCGTCCGAACGTTGGCCATAACTTTTGCAATATTAAAGATAGTAACTTGATATTTGGCATGCATGCGTATCTCATGAAGCTGCACATTTTGAGTGATGGAAGTTCAAGGTCACAGGTAAAAAAATAAAATATTTCAAAGCGGCGCAGTAGGGGCATTGTGTTTCTGACGAACACAATTCTTGTTTATTTCAAGAAAGGAAGGCATAATTATAGTAATTGCATTGTCTATCCTTAAAATCTGTCCATCAGTCCATGCATGTATATCCGCATTCTATTCATTATATTGTGCGGAGTAAACCCTTGAAGTACTGAAATAATTCAAATGAGTTTTCATTAAATGATGGAGAACACAAAGGAGGAAGTGCAAAGTATAAGAACTTTAACTGTCTTGTCAGAGTTTAAAGATCTATTGCCATAAGGTCAATTTTGTGTGAGGATCAAAACGCCTTTGGTGTTGAAACAATTTACATAAAACGTTGAATATTGATAAAGGACATTTAGAAGAAATGCATAGTGAAGGAGCTCAACTCACCCATCCATATATGTGGTGGTATTGTGTTATTGCCATGTGCTTATTTTTGCATGGTTTGTTTCTGGCTTTCTGCATAACTCAGAAGTATTCAAAGTATTCAAATATACCTGCACATGATGATAGAATGCATTAAGGGGCAGTACAGAGTACAATTATCATAAATCTCTCAACAGACTTTGCATAGGTATTGCTTTATAGTTAATTTTCTTGTTTTTAATATAACTTCTTTAGTATTGATTGTATGAAAATAACTTTATACATGTTTAGAGGACATTGAGAGGAAGTTCAGAGGACAATATTTTTGAGTTATTGTTCTTTGTCCGTTTTTTGTATAGTGGAGTATGACTGTAAGTTTTGAGGGTATTTAAATTAATCTTCATACATTTATAGATGGCTTTAAGATTAAAAGGAAAGTGCAGTGGTTAAGGATAATACATGTAACTCTATGCAGTATGTACAGAGTCATTGCTCTTCGTTATTTCATGTGAAGCATACATTCATAAGTACTGAATGGAATAGAATAAGACTTTGTATATGCCTATTGATAGAAGACTTTGTGTGTTAAGACACTTGGCACACAGGCAAATACTATAACACACATGTGCAGCAAAGTATAACATCTCAAAGTACCTTCTGCTGACCAATATGCCTCTATATCACATGTTGAACAGAAACACTTTGAATACATAAGATAGTATTGGCTAATCTGTGACAATACCTTAAGCAAATGCATAAAGACTGTTTTTCTAGAGACAAGCTTAAATATGTTTGTTTGATTTTTATTTCAGAGCCTATCTACTTATGGTATTGGAAATGATGGAGGGTGGTGAATTATTTGATCGCATAAGCAAACGAAAGAGATTAACAGAAAGACAGGCAGCAAAGTATTTCAAAAAGGTATATTTTTAGGTCTTTGTACATGTATGCGGAATAATTTTTTGAATTCGAACTGAAACATAAATGCAGTATTTAATATTTTGCATTGAATGTTTTTTCAATAAGAAAAATTTACACTTCCATTGATTTAAAGATTTTGTCCTATTTAAGTTATGCATTGCATTTTAAAAGGTAATCAGTTCTCATAAAAGTACATTACTTTTTTGGTTACTATGTTTATGATAAAAACTATTGGTGTGCATTAAATAAATATCGATAAAGTATACTTAAAAATTGGTTTGAGAGCAAAAAGAAGCTTTTTATAATTATATGGCATTGGACCAAATTGTATTTTTGGATAAGGTGTCCGCCTAGCGATTGGGAGGTCACAGGTGCAATCGCCACTTGGGGAGCGTTCTCTAGATCTTCCCCAAATTCACCAAGTTCTGGTTATAGACCCAGGAAACTGACTCAAGAGCGTTTCTATAAGCCTTAGGCTTTCGATGCAATTGAGCTAAAATAAATAGGATTAAGCTTTAAACTAAATAGTATTTTAACCATGCAGGTTTATGGGGAAGTCGTTTGTGTTTCAATATGTAAAATATCATAAAAGTATATAATGTTAGCTGCTCAACAGCAAAAATAGAATGTAGCATTATATTTGAATTTGACTAGTAAGCTGACTTGACTTGCAGATATCTATGGCTGTCCAGCACTGCCACAGTTTGAATGTGGCACATCGTGATCTCAAACCTGAGAACATTCTCCTTACGGACAATACAGAGGTATTATTGCAGCATAAAATGTGTATGAAACATATGTTGCAGTGTTGAAATTAGCCTGATCGCAAACTATTGAATTTATTATATAAACTCTATTTATGAATGCATTCATACATAATAAATCCAAAAGAATTATATATATTTTCATTATATTTACTTTTTTTGCAGGATGCTGAATTGAAGCTGTCTGATTTCGGTTTTGCAAAGATAGATGATGGCAACCTTCAGACCCCATACTTCACACCGTATTATGTTGCACCTCAGGTAACATTTGAAGCAAGAACAAGATAAGTATTGATGCAAATCATCAAAGAGCGTCGGGAATTTCAGTGTAAAAGGCACTCAATGAAGCTTCATGGAACGATTTTTTTTCTACTGTAATATTAATATATTGGCCGATAATTTTAAACAAAATAGAAAAAGATACAGGTATAACCGTTATCTATAATTTTGTATTATAACCCCTAATAACCATTATTTATGATGTTGTGTTATAACCCCCAACTAACCATTATCTATGATTTTGTGTTGTAACCCCCAAATATTTCATAGTTCATTTTATTTACATTGGTTTCCTTTTTAGCTCATCTATTTTTTGAAAAAAAATTATGAGCTATTGTCATCACCTTGGCGTCGGCGTTGGCGTTGGCGTTGGCGTTGGCGTTGGCGTCGGCGTCCGGTTAAGTTTTGCGTTTAGGTCCACTTTTCTCAGAAAGTATCAATGCTATTGCATTCAAACTTGGTACACTTACTTACTATCATGAGGGGACTAGGCAGGCAAAGTTAGATAACTCTGGCGTGCATTTTGACAGAATTATGTGCCCTTTTTGTACTTAAAAAATTGCAAATTTTGGTTAAGTTTTGCGTTTAGTTCCACTTTTCTCAGTAAGTATCAATGCTATTGCATTCAAACTTGGTACACTTACTTACTATCATGAGGGGACTGGGCAGGCAAAGTTAGATAACTCTGGCATGCATTTTGACAGAATTATGTGCCCTTTTTATACTTAGAAAATTGACAATTTTGGTTAAGTTTTGTGTTTAGGTCCATTTTATTCCTTAAGCATCAAAGCTATTGCTTTCATACTTGCAACACTTACTAACTATCATAAGGGGACTGTGCAGGCAAAGTAATGTAACTCTGACTGGCATTTTGACAGAATTATGTGCCCTTTTTATACTTAGAAAATTGAAAATTTGATTAAGTTTTGTGTTTAGGTCCACTTTATTCCTACAGTATCAAAGCTATTGCTTTCATACTTGCAAGATTTATGAACTATCATAAGGGGACGGTGCAGGCAAAGTTATGTAACTCTGACTGGCATTTGGACGGAATTATGGGCCCTTTATACTTAGAAAATTGAAAATTTGGTTAAGATTTATGTTTTGGTCACTTTACCCCTAAAGTATCATAGATATTGCTTTCATACTTGGAACACTCACAAACTATCATAAGGGTACAGTAAAAGGACAAGTTGCATAACTCTGGTTGTCATTGTTACGGAATTATGGCCCTTTTTTGACTTAGTAACTTTTAATATATGGTTAAATTTTGTGTTTCGATCCACTCGAAGTATCAAGGCTATTGCTTTCAAACTTCAAATACTTACATGCTATCATGAGGTTACTGTACCTGGCAACTTGAATTTTACTTTGACCTTTGAATGACCTTGACTCTCAAGGTCAAATTATTAAATTTTGCTAAAATTGCCATAACTTCTTTATTTATGATTAGATTTGATTGATACTTTGATGAAACTACTCTTACCTGACATACCACAATAGACTTCACCCAAACCATCCCCCGTGCCCTCCCCCCCCTCCCCCCCCTCCCCCCCCCCCCTAATTTTTTTTTTTTTTTTTTTTTTTATAAGATCATCTCACAAATGACCACCACACCCTCACACTATACCCCCACCCCACCCCCCCACCCCCCCCCCAAATTTTTTTTTTGATTTTTTTTTTTTTTTTTTTTTTTTTTTTTAAGATCATCTCACAAATTATCACCACACCCTCACACTATACCCCCCCCCCCGATTTTTTTTTTTTTTTTTTTTTTTTTCGCTTTTTTGGAAGATAATGTAATAAATGTCCACAACCCCACACTATACACCCCTCTTCACTCCACTCCTCCCTCCTTTGTGATTGAAAATGAGAGTCCCTTCACCTTTAAAAAGAAAATAGATGAGCGGTCTGCACCCGCAAGGCGGTGCTCTTGTTTTACTGGCATCCGTGTGCAGTTTTCATTAATGGAACAGAACTGTGTAGGTTTAAAAAAATCTGCTTAATCTTGTAAGCGTAATTTCTTATTTTTCTCAACTTCAAGGGGAGATGATTCTGAACTTATTCTTACGTTGCTCATTTGCGATAGGGGTTGACTACTCATTGATATGACAGCACTGTAAAAGTTTGAAAAAAATTTGAATGAAAACTGTAAATTGCATAAAGAAGCTGCATTTCACAATACTTTGAAATTCAGTAAAAGATCAAAATAGATTTATTGCTCCGATATTCATCATTTTCAATAGGGTTCGAGTAATACTGATATAAAAACACCAAGTTTGGAAAGATTCAGACGAAAGTTGTGAAATCTTTTATACAAGTGGAAATTATTTATTTTGTCAAATTTAATAGAAAACAATTCTGGACTTATTGTCCCGATGTTTCTCATTTTAAATGAGGTAAAAATGCTCATTGATATGAAGACACTAAGTTTGGAAAGAATCTGATGAAAAATGTTGACATAATCACCTAACCAAGCAGTTTTTCACTTTTATTTTTAAATTCAAAGAGACATAATTCTGGACTTATGGTCCGATATTGCTCATATAGAGTTTGGGTTGGGTCCTCATTGATAAAAAAAACATGTGCACGTTTGGGAACAATCGAATAAAAATTTTGGACTTCGAACAACGATTTCAAAATTTCTCAAATTCTAAGGAAGATAACTATGGACGTATTGGTCGGATAATGGTAAAGGACCCATACCACCTGGATAGTAATACGTGTCGCGCTTTGCGCTCTATATGTGGTTCTTAAAAAAAATCCGAGAAGTGCTTAACTCTAGGGAAACAGGTTGCTGGGACACAGCTCCTCTTTGATAAGCGGCTGCTTCCTTTATCGCAACTCATTGTTATAATCAATAATACGTGTCGCGCTGCGCGCTATATATGTGGTAGTGATAGTACTTAGGGCCTATGATAGACAACCATATAAAAACATCGATAATAGATGTGTTGTTTGCGTTTATTTGTTAATATAAAAACACGTGTATTTTTTAAAAGATATTTAAGTGATGTAAGAAATTTTAATTAACGTTGTCACCACGCGGCATGCATTAATTTTAATAAAAATGTCCAATTGTAGTTAAATGGATTTAAAAATGTCTACATAAAATAAATCTTTATTATATTTATTAATCTGACTGAAAAAAAAATTGTCAGCCGCCGAACTGTTCCGTTTTTGCCGGAACCCGGGATTGAACCGGGGGCCTTTAGATGATTGTTGCGTAAACAACTTCAGTCTAACGCTCTCCCACCTGAGCTTTTCCGGCTGACATCATTTATGTACTGCTATTTGGTGAACTTGTGTATAGCGATCGTTATTATATGCCTATTAATAAACTAATACATTGTACGTTTTCGTACCACTACGCCTTCCAATAAACTTGTTTGCGATAGGTTGTCAAATATCGTACTACATTGATTCTTCACTCAATAAGCAAATTAGAAAAACCACAAAATAAATATATTTTGATTATGTTTTGTTTTTATACAAAACCAGAAAGTTTCGCGTGTTTGCACAACTATTTGCACAGTCCCTGTGATCTTTCCCCTGTGATCAGTTGTGGATCAGTTATTAATTAAAACAATTAGCTTTGCATTATTGGCAATAATTGTTGTAATAAATGTTATAGGCACAAATGCAGTACTTATTTACACTAATTTACACAAAAAATCACCACTATGCAAGATATTATTCTTAAAACAAAAATATATACATTGATCCGTAAAATAACTTCTCCTCCCATAAGCGAAAAAAATGCATTACATACTAGTTGCCGCTCTCCAGAGCGACGCCAATAAACAAATAATACCGGTAATCTATATTATTAAATGAACTTAAAAGTAACACACAAAATATTTTTAAAATTGCATATGTTGTATCAGTTAGAATTACTACTTTTGTATGTACATTGTGCTGTTCATTTCAAGATCAAAGAATGATGCCTCAAATCTGTGCCTTGAACATGATATTTAATTCTTGTTGATTTATTATAGGTCCTTGAAGCACACCGTCATCAGGCTAAGCTAAAAAAAGGAATTATTCCAACGTCCAAGCCTTACACATATGACAAGGTATTCAGAATTTAAGTTTTAAATACATAAATAAAGAATGTACTGTTCTAGCCGAAGGCTAAACAAATTACCATGAGCTGATTTGCAAGATTTTGCACAGCATGTAACATTCAAGGTATTTTTTTGGTCCTTATATTGTATTTTACAGTTTAACCCATGTTTTGACTTTTCAAGCAGGGTTGTTAAAACCGTCAGAGTTTGCTTTGAGCATGAATATGTGTTCAAGAATGAGGACATGTTGATGTTGCTTACCAGTGCCTGTATGAAGTTAATGTAAAAGATGACTTACAATTTTATTTTAATTGAAATTATCTACAGGTATATGCTAACAAGCTTATAATAAAACTTAAGATCTGTATAGCACTATTTTAATGTTTGCATGTTTAAAGTTACAAAAACACGTTTTCACATACTTAAAAACACAAATGCCACTAAGTCTGCAGTATCATCCAATCATTGCGATCGGAAATCACATGTTTAGTTGATGTTTTGATATAGTGAAAAGAGCACATGCATGTTGTTTGTAATTTAAGGTAAATTGAAATGTATACATGTACTTTAAAAGGACTTGTTGACAGATTTGTTTAGCGTGACATTAAATTCAATGACAAACATAACTGAATAATCTGGAGTAGTTCTTTGACTGTTATTACCAGGAAAAAGATAAAATTAGTAAAAATGCCTGCATATGGGTTTGCATCTACAAACTCTAGAAGCAAAAGCTAGTGCGCTTCAACTTCTATAAGCAGAAGTGTGAGTTGAAAGGTAGTTTTAAACACTGTGTCAGTTAGAAAATTATTTGCTTATCAATTATTAATATTACAAATACTCTTAATTTTTTCAAAATTTAACTGGATTATTAACAATAAACTTACCATATTCACATCTGTCATGGTATGGAGTATTGTTTTGCTTGTTTTAATTAAAAGCACACATTCTTATTTGAATATAGGACTAATTCTCTCTCTCTCCTTTGTCTATTGTATCACTCTCTCCCTCATTCATCTATTATACCACTCCCTCATATGTCTATTAAATCACTCTCTCCCTAAAATGTCTATTGTATCACTCTCTCCCTCATTCATCTATTTATCATTCTCCCTCATTCACCCATTGTATAATTCTTTCCTTCATTCTTCTGTTTTACATCTCTCTCTCTCATTTGTCTATTGTATCAATCTCTTTCTCATGGATCCATTGTATATCTCTCCCCCTCATTCACCCATCGTATCACTATCTCCATCGTGTATGCATTGTATCACTCTTCCTTGTGTACTCATTGTATCACTTTCTCCATCATTCACCCGTTGTATCACTGTCTCCCTCGTTTATCCGTTGTATCATTCTCTCAATCAGTCTCACATTCTATAATTCTCCAACATTTTTTTATTGTATATCTCTCGCCTTATTCGTTTATTTTATCACTCTCTCCCTCATTCACCCATTGTATCACTCTCTTCCTCATTCACCCATTGTATTACTCTCTCCCTCATTCACCCATTGTATCACTCTCTCCCTCGTGTACCCATTGTATCACTTTCCCTCATTCACCCATTGTTTCACTCTTTTTCTCGTGTATCAATTGTATCACGCTCTCCCTAGTTTATCCGTTGTATCATTCTCTCCCTCAGTCTCACATTGTATTATTCTATCCTTCATTTTTCTAGTGTATATCTCTCTCCTTCATTTGTCTATTGTATATCCCTTGTGTATCCATTGTATCACTTTATGCAGTCGTGTGACATGTGGAGCCTTGGTGTCATACTTTACATCATGCTATGTGGATACCCGCCATTCTACTCGGAGACTCCCAGTCGCCATATCACCATGGAGATGAGGAGGAAGATACTCTCTGGGGAGTTTGACTTCCCTGAGGATGAGTGGAGTCATGTATCTGATGGGGCTAAGGATGTCGTAAAAAGGTACCACCTTCAGCGTTCCTAATTTATGTTGAAAGAGTTCAATTAATGAGTGTTATATGGAAAATATGTTATATGGCAAATATGTTGTAACTGAAGCTTATTGCAATGCTTCAGATCATCTTTAAATGATATATATTTAAATGATATATATTTATTTACTATGTGTGTTCCCCTATGATTTTGCCATTTTGTTTCCTTATAACTTTTTTTTTGTTTTTTATGTGTTCATGATATTAGTGTTGGTAGCACTCAATTTGAAATGTGTTCTTGTATTCAGCACATTACACAATTTTAGATTGAAGTTCAAATGTTTATCTATGGGGTTAAAGGAAATTTGTATATTGCTGATCTTTAAAAAAATAGATGAGCTTACTCTGTTAGAATCATTTGAAATGCCATGAAAAGCATATGCGTAGAACATGACAGTGACATCGTAGTTTGCGCTACTTTGATAGCTTTGATCATGTTTCAGTCTTCTTCATGTTGATCCCTCCTACAGACTCAATATAGAGGATGTCACTAAACTGTCCTGGCTGGAGGATGCACCTGACAATGAGCTTCATTCACCTGCTGTTATTGCTGACAAGGTACATTAGTTTTTATGCTTCCCGAAAATTTTCGGTGGAGCATTTAGTTGCCAGTTTCTCCTTCCTTACTTCCTTCCTTCATGCACACTTTTGTTACAGTTTTTCATAGCGCCTTCAATATTTTACTGATCTCTTACATATTTGGTATGTAGGAACATTGCATGGACCTCTACCTTTTGATGAGGTTTTAGGTCACTGGGGTCAAGGTCACAGAGGCAGTTCTCCTTTCTTTCTTCCTTCATCCCCTCACACTTTTGTTACAGTTTATCATATTGACTTCAATATTTTACCGATCTCTTACATATTTGGCATGTTGATACCTTGCACGAACCTCTTTCTTTTGATGAGGTTTGAGGTCAATGGGGTCAAGGTCACCAAGGTTAATAATATATTTTCTCAAGGTCAAACTTTGGTTACATTTTCTCATAGCGCCTTCAATATTTGACCGATCTCTTATATATTTGGCATATAGGTACCTTTGATTGGTCCTCTACCTTTTGATGAGGTTTTAGGTCACTGGGGGTCATTCCGAACACTGATAGGATATTTATTCTGGGGGACTTCAACAAGGTTGTCCGAAATGGTCAGAAGTTTTCTACATTTCGAAACCTGATTCCAAGTCCAACGTGTAAGACAGGTAGTGTTTTAGACATTGTATTTTACAACAGACAGGATCAAGTCATGACTCATATTCAGCCAGTGTAGTTTAGTGACCGTAGTGTTATTTGGGTTGGAGTTCTATTGAAAAGAAAGAGTGAGTGAATACTATTATTGTCATTAATTATTATTAATACCTGTTTACTTTATTATGAACATAAGGGGAGCATCCATCGTTTTCAAAGATACTTCTTGTTTAGATATACATTTATGTATATATCGTTATCATATAGTGTGATAATAAATTCATAAATACTTTTAAACAAAAGGGATTTATTTGATCAAATCCAATATTAAGCTAGTCTTTATTGTCGTTTTTACTTATAAATAACCAATGCTAGTCAACCTGCAGGTTTCCATAGTATGGAACCTCTTGAAGGGGAATATTTAAAGACTTTGGAGTAAACTATAAACACCAATTTTTGGATACACAGCTGTTTTTAAATTTTTTTACTCTCGTTTAACTTTTGTGCCTCATTATTCATTAGTATTTTTCAAATCTACTGGTAATTGCCCACTACAGCAAAGCCTGGAGGACATTAATATGGCCCATTCCCAGCAGCTGACCATTCTGAGGAAACCGGAGTGCCCTCTGACCTTGAAACCCATCACAGACTCCCATAATCCAATACTGCGAAAACGGAAATACAGGTGCAGTGATTGGGATTTAATAACAGGACCTGATCTTCAGAAAATTGCTAATCAACCATTTTCATGAGCAAAATAGTCGTTTTTCCATAGAGGAACATAATAATGAAGATCATATTCAGTTAAAATTCCAGATATACATGAATTGAACAAGTAAATTTAGATATTGTAACAATTGTTGATGCTTTAATGCCCCCCTGAGAAGAAGAGGGGGTATATTGCTTTGCACATGTCGGTCTGTCGGTCCGTCCACCAGGTGGTTTCTGGATGATAACTCAAGAACACTTACGTCTAGGATCAGGAAACTTCATAGGTAGATAGACCATGACTCGCAGATGACCCCTATCGATTTTTAGGTCACTAGGTCAAAGGTCAAGGTCATAGTTAACCGAAATAGTAAAATGGTTTCTGGATGATAACTCAAGAACGCATATGCCTAGGATCATGAAACTTCATAGGTAGATTGATTATGACTTGCAGATGACCCCTATTGATTTTGAGGTCACTAGGTCAAAGGTCAAGGTCAAGGTGACCCGAAATAGTAAAATGATTTCCGGATGATAACTCAAGAACACATATGCCTAGGATAATGAAACTTCATGGGTAGATTGATCATGACTCGCAGATGACCCCTATTGATTTTGAGGTCACTAGGTCAAAGGTCAAGGTCACGGTGACCCGAAATAGTTGAATGGTTTCCGGATGATAACTCAAGAATGCTTACGCCTAGGATCATGAAACTTCATAGGTACATTGATCATGACTCGCAGATGACCCATATTGATTTTCAGGTCACTTGGTCAAAGGTCAAGGTCATGGTGACCCGAAACAGTAAAATTGTTTCCGGATGATAACTCAAGAACGCTTTTGCCTAGGATCATCACACTTTATAGGTACATTGATCATGACTCGCAGATGACCCCTATTGATTTTCAGGTCACTAGGTCAAAGGTCAAGGTCACAGTGACAAAAAACGTATTCACACAATGGCTGCCACAACAACGGACAGCCTATATGGGGGGGCATGCATGTTTTACAAACAGCCCTTGTTAAAAATATTCCTTGGTTGAATTCTTGTTGAATGAAAACGTCTTGTCTAGTAATAATTTAGTCAGTTTACTAATGTAAAAACTTCAATGGGGGAACCTTCTTATAATTTTCTTCAAATACAGTATTGAGTTATTAATGTTCATAATATGGACCTCTTTATTGAGCACTCTTTTATTTTTATGCCCCAGGATTGAATGATCGGGGGTATATTGTTTTTGGCCTGTCTGTCTGTCATTCATTCATTGTATGTGTGTGTCCCAAAACTTTTATCTTGGTCATAACCAGAGCTCCAGATAAGGATTGAGTCTAAAGGGTACTTTACCCCTTGATATTATTGTTAAAGGGTATTTTACTCCTTTGTTTCAGCCATAAAGGGTATTTGGGAATATTGAGGGGTATTTTCCATTTCCATTGAAAACTGACATGGCCTGTTTAATCTAGAAATATTATTAGCTCATCTATTTTTTGAATTTTTTTTTATGAGCTATTGTTTTGCGTTTAGGTCCACTTTTCTCAGAAAGTATCAATGCTATTGCAATCAAACTTGGTACACTTACTAACTATCATGAGGGGACTGGGCAGGCAAAGTTAGATAACTCTGGCGTGCATTTTGACAGAATTATGTGCCCTTTTTGTATTTAGAAAATTGAAAATTTTGGTTAAGTTTTGCGTTTAGGTCCACTTTTCTCAGAAAGTATCAATGCTATGGCATTCAAACTTGGTACACTTACTTACTATCATGAGGGGACTGGGCAGGCAAAGTTAGATAACTCTGGCGTGCATTTTGACAGAATTATGTGCCCTTTTTATACTTAGAAAATTGAAAATTTGGTTAAGTTTTGTGTTTAGGTCCACTTAATTGCTACAGTATCAAAGCTATTGCTTTCATACTTGCAACACTTATTAACTATCATAAAGGGAATGTGCAGGCAAAGTAATGTAACTCTGACTGGCATTTTGACAGAATTATGTGCCCTTTTTATACTTAGAAAATTGAAAATTTGGTTAAGTTTTGTGTTTTGGTCCATTTTACCCCTAAAGTATCATAGATATTGCTTTCATACTTGGAACACTCGCAAACTATCATAAGGGTACAGTAAAAGGACAAGTTGAATAACTCTGGTTGTCATTTTTACGGGATTATGGCCCTTTTTGACTTAGTAACTTTGAATATATGGTTCAATTTTGTGTTTCGATCCACTTTACTTCTTAAGTATCAAGGCTATTGCTTTCAAACTTCAAATACTTTCATGCTATCATGAGGTCACTGTACCTTGCAAGTTGAATTTTACCTTGACCTTTGAATGACCTTGACTCTCAAGGTCAAATTATTTAATTTTGCTAAAATTGCCATAACTTCTTTATTTATGATTAGATTTGATTGATACTTTGACAAAACTACTCTTACCTGACATACCACAATAGACTCCACCCAAACCATCCCCTGTGCCTTCCCACCTCCCCCCCCCTATTTTTTTTTTTGTGAAGATCATCTCACAAATTACCACCACACCCTCACACTATACCCCCCACCCCACCCCCCAATTTTTTTTAACGGTTAAAAACACAAATATTAATTTTTTTATTTTATGTTTGAAATACCGTCCAACCATCGCACCCAAGAATCCCCCCCACCCCCCCTCCCCCCACCCGAATCCCCCCCTATTTTTTTTTTAAGATCATCTCACAAATTACCACCACACCCTCACACTTTACCCCCCCTCCACCCCACCCCCCCCCCAATTTTTTTAAACGTGTAAAGAACACAAATATTTATTTTTATTATTTTATGTTTGAAATACCGTCCAACCATCGCACCCAATCCCCCCCCCCACCGTCCCCCCCCCCCCCCCCCCGAAGGCGGTGCTCTTGATATAATATTAGGTGCAAACAAAATAACTTTTAAATGATGATACTGACAGACTGTCTTTCTTGCATATAGTATTCATATAGTACACGAACGGCATATCGCAATTAAACTACGTTATTGCACTGCTTGTACCATTGAAAATAAAGTCATACTACATGTGGTCTATGTAAGTAAATCTACGTCAACAATTAGATCGCTTACAATTATTTTAACAATTCTAGAAACATCATAAGATATATTTCTATTGGCATATTGTAATATACAGTCAGTCAGAGCTCCAGATAGCTTTTCTGAGTAATTGAGTAAATACCCACTACTTTTGAGTTCAATTGGGTATTTTCATTTTCAATTGGGTACAAAAAAAACGGTACCCACTACTTTAATTGACAATTGGGTATTTTTGTATTTATATTGGGTATTTTCATTGTCTTATTTTTAAATTCTCAAATGCTTACCTGAATGTGCTGGTTTAAGTTTCACTCTTAATTGATGAGTTTCAGAGATCTTATGTAATTATGTAGATGTATCCATAATATACAGTCTTGATTAAAAAAAGTTAGACGATTTTTCCCACAAGTTTTCTTACAATGTAAGCACTGCCAGCGCTTGCCTATTACACAATATCGTCAATAATTAGTTTCACTATATTTTCCGCTTCTGATTTTGTGTTGCTCGCGGTCAAAAAACTTAAAATGGAGTTTTTTGTGCCTGGGATACGATGTTTCCCTTTTTACGGCCTCGCGGTTTCGACATTTTCGCAACAATAACACGTAGTTACAAAGTAACATAGACGCTTTCTTCCGTACATATTATTGTGCTGAAGGTTATACTGAAAGCGCTTTGACGGATCGGAAAAAATCCGGGTATTTTGGACCCGGGTATTTCCGGGACAAATTTACTCGTTACACAGAGGAAAAATACGATATTAGTAATCGGCAATTTCAAGTGGGATTCAGTACGCATGATTTTATTTTTCCATGCGTAATCGGCAATTTTACATTGGGTATTTACGCAAATACGCACCTTATCTGTAGCTCTGAATTACAGTTTCTTCCTGCAGGAGCCGCTGTTCGCTTGAAAATCCCTTTTTTGAAACTTAGAACCGCCATTTCGATAACAAGGTTCTTTTGATTGAATTTCTTTTGATTTAATGGTTAACATACACTAGACGCTCAACTAGATTATTGGTTAAACCGGTTACGCACTTTAATCAATCACAAATACGTACCATGATTTGAATTGAGTATTGTTATGTACTGTGCCGATTTTTATTTATTGTCTATTTAAGTGTTTATTTTTATTATTTTTCAATGCGATAATACGCAGATACGCATCTTATCTGGAGCTCTGGCCATTACTTTTGCAATATTGAAGATAGTAACTTGATATTTGACATGCATGTGTATCTCATGGAGCTGCACATTTTGAGTGGTGAAAGGTCAATGTGGCCATCCTTCAAGGTAAAATGTCAAATATATTGCTTCAGAGTGGCGCAATAGGGGGCATTGTGTTTCTGACAAAATCATCTCTTGTTTTTGTGATAAAAAATAAAAAAAATACATGTGGAACAATTTAACAGGGACCTGCACAAAATATATGTTTGTATAGGTCCCTGAATTTAACTATGGTAAGTGTTGAATGAACCTTTGTGCTAAAGACTTGTTTCTAATATGATTTTTATTTTTAGATATTTATTAACTCAATGTTAAACTTTTTAAGCACTTCTGATAAAACTGGGTATTACAATTTGTGTGCAGAATATTTTCAAAAACCTTTAAATTGCAATATCAAATCATTTAGCTCTAAATGCTAAAATTGACATTCATGTATTTTTGTTTTAACTATATTAGCCACTTATATAAAACAGAAACTCTGCTATCCAAAAAGAAGTCATATTTTGCTTTACATCAATTAAGGCATTACATGTTTATAATAATCAAAGATTTGTGAAAACTCGTTTTTCAGAAATGAATCATATTAGGTTTTGTTTTATTCTAGACAGAGCAGTAAGGAAGAGCCAGATAATCCAGTTTCCAAAGCTTCCACATGTGAAATGAACGTGAAATCATTGAGAAACATAATTGCCTACTGTATTCTCCCTCCAAAAGGTGTTGAACATTTATTGGTTCTTTATTAACTCTGGTGATTTTTCTTCTTTGATTGTTGCAAAAAAGCAAGTGAGATATAACATACATATTGATTCTCGTTATGTTGATTTTTCTAAAGATAAAATGTTCATGCTAAACCTTCAGTAAAAGAAATCTCAATCTTGTACTAGAGGAGCCTTTCAATATAAAGAAGTGAAACTCCAGCTGCTGGAGCAGTATTGATTTTTCATTAAAAACAATTAGTTGGTCCTTTATTTAAGGCAAGTGACCGATTGCCCAAACAGTACAAAACAGCACAATACAGCACAATACAAACCAACATAAACACAAAATATGAATAAAGCTGTGGTCACCGCCTTGGAACGGTCAATGCAAAGCATTGGGGGTTTAAACCTGGTTATCGAGCGCTCAACCTCACACTTGGCCCAGCAATATTCATAATACATTTAAGTGTAAATAAAATTTAACGTCATAGCATTGTAACTCAAATTAAACAATAATAAAAGGAAATTAAAACGCATTCAATTTAATTACTATTTAACATAAGTTGAAGCAGCTTCAGACAGATTTGCTTGTTGAATATTTGGTAAGTTTAAGTGTATTCAAGTAGACAGGGGATATATATTGGAGTCGCTCAGTCTGTTTATAGAACTGTCCGTCTCTCTGTACAAATACAATGTAATGAGTTGATTGAGCAAACCGGCTCCACATTTGTCAAGCAATAACTTTTGAACATTTGTATATTTCATCGCAATAATGTGAACCAGTATTTGTCGATATTTATCTACATGTGTGATCTATTTTCTTGATACTATGTAATGGTGTAAGGTAATACTCATATGAGTCTGACACTTAACTCTAGTATTTATTGTTCTGCAGATGATGATGAGAGTGTCCTGAATGAGCTCATAAGGAAAGCAATCACATTGCAGTCCTGTTCTCCAACTCACTTCATGGAGATCCTGTCAGCCATGGAGTGGGATGGTATGCATGGGCATTCATAGTACTGTAGTATAGTCAGCAATGGAGTGGGATGGTATGCATGGGCTTTCATAGTACTGTAGTAAAGTCAGCCAGGGGGGTGATATGGTATGACTGGGCTTTCATAGAACTGTGGTATAGTCAGCCAGGGAGTGGGATGGTATGAATGGGCTTTCATAGTACTGTATAGTACAGCCAGCCAGGGAGCGGGATGGTATAAATGGGCTTTCAAAGTACTGTGGTATAGTCAGCCAGGGAGTGGGATGGTATGAATGGGCTTTCATAGAACTGTATTATAGTCAGCCAGGGAGTGGGATAGTAAGCATGGGCTTTCATAGTACTGTACTTTAGTCAGCCAGTGTGTGGGATGGTATGAATATGCTTTCATAGAACTGTGGTATAGTCAGCCAGGGAGTGGGATGGTATAAATGGGCTTTCAAAGAACTGTTGTATAGTCAGCCAGGGATTGGGATGGTTTAAATGGGCTTTCATAGAACTGTATTAAAGTCAGCCATGTAGTGGGATGGTATGCATGGGCTTTCATAGTACTGAAGTATAGTCAGCCAGGGTGTGGGATGGTATGAAATGGCTTTCATAGTACTGTATAGTATAGTCAGCCAGGGAGTAGGATGGTATAAATGGGCTTTTATAGAACTGTAGTATAGTCAGCCAGGGAGTGGGATGGTATGAATGGGCTTTCATAGAACTTTAGTATAGTCAGCCAGGGAGTGGGATGGTATGAATGGGCTTTCATAGTACTGTACAGTATAGCCAGCCAGGGAGTAGGATAGTATGAGCGGGCTTTCATAGAATTGTAGTATAGTAGGCCAGGGAGTGGGATGGTATGAATGGGCTTTCATAGAACTGTAGTATACTCAGCCAGGAAGTGGAATGGTATGCATGGTCTTTCATAGTGCTGTAGTATAGTCGGCCAGGGAGTTGGATGGTATGAACGGGCTGTCATAGAATAGTACTGTAGTATAGTCAGCCATGGAACGGGATGGTATGAATGGGCTTTCATAGAACTGTAGTATAGAAGGCCAGGGAGTGGGATGGTATGCATGGGCTTTCGTAGAACAGAACTGTAGTATAGTCAGCCAGGGAGTAGCATGGTATGAATGTGCTTTCATAGAACAGTTTATATAGTCAGTAAGGGAGTGGGATGGTATGCATGGGCTTTCATAGAATTGTAGTATAGTCAGCCAGGGAGTGGGATGGTATGAATGGGCTTTCATAGTACTGTAGAGTATAGCCAGCCAGGGAGTAGGATGGTATGAACGGGCTTTCATAGAATTGTAGTATAGTCAGCCAGGGAGTGGAATGGTATGCATGGTCTTTCATAGTGCTGTAGTATAGTCGGCCAGGGAGTTGGATGGTATGCTTTGGCTTTCATATAATTGTAGTATAGTAGGCCAGGGAGTGGGATGGTATGCATGGGCTTTCATAGAACAGAACTGTAGTATAGTCAACCAGGGAGTGGGATGGTATGAATGGGCTTTCATAGTACTGTAATATAGTAGGCCAGGGAGTGGATGGTATGAAAGGGCTTTCATAGTACAGTAGTATAGCCAGCCAGGGAGTAGGATGGTATGAATGGGCTTTCATAGTACTGTAGTATAGTCAGCCAGGGAGTAGAATGGTATGAATGGGCTTTAATAGTACTGAAGTATAGTCAGCCAGGGAGTAGGATGGTATGAATGGGCTTTCATAGTACTGTAGTATAGTAGGCCAGGGAGTTGGATGATATGAATGGGCTTTCATAGTACTGTAGTAGAGTTTGCCAGGGAGTGGGATGTAAGCATGGGCTTTCATAATGCTGTAGTATAGACGAGTAAATGCGTGACGTCACGCGCACCTGCAAAATTTAGACTCCGTCCACTGGTTGGCAATAAGAGATGGAATTCATATGAGCGCATATAGAGACGGTGAACATAATCATCAATTTTATTGATAATTATGCACTATATCAAATATAAATTATATCTGAATAAAACATTAGCATGCAAAGAAATGCAGTTTAGGTACGATTATATTGTTGTAATTACTTGTTTTTACTAAAAACGAACTCGGGAGTAGAACACAATCTATATTATATACGAGCTCGGTATGTTGTTACCAAAAATATCTCTCTTTTAAGCACATCATTTTAGATTAAGAAAATCTCAGAAATGTATTTTCTTTAAATATAAATTTAATTTAATTAAAGAACACTTAAGGATCAAAACAGACAACAAATAGATCGATTGCACATTAAATAAATTCTCTCGATCAATGTAATTGTTTTTATTTAATTGTTCACGCAAATTTTGACACTGTTTCATCATTTTATCCCGGTGTTTAAATGCATCTTTTTTCATCACAAACCAATTATCTCGTTATGATCGGATACTGTCCATACAGTTGCAAAGTAAAAATGGTGTCATAAACAGGGACCTATACTTGGGATGCCTGCATAAACCACATGTGGCACATGATTTTATGGTCATTTAACACAATTTACAAGATAAGATAGGGGCGTCGGGAATTTCAGTGTAAAAGACACTCAATGAAGTTACATGGAACGATTTTTAGCTCACTGATTGCTCAGGTGAGTATTTGTGACCGGTCTTTGTCCGTCGTCCGTCCGTCCGTCCACATTTGTTCGTAAACATTCTATAGGCCACATTTATTGTCGATCTTCCTGAAACTTGGTCAGAAGCTGGGTCGTGCCGGGTCAAACACTAGGTCACTTGGTAAAAAAAAGAAAAAAAACTTGTCAACAATGTAGAAGCCACATTTAATGCCCAATTTTCATGTAACATTGTCAAAATGTTTGTCTTAATGATATGTTGGTTGAGTTAAAAATGGTGCCGGTCCGTTGAAAAACATGGCCGCCAGTGGGGGGGGGGCATTTTTCCTTATTTGGCTTTAGAGAAACCTTGTAAACACTCTAGAATTCTAGTCACAATTTTTGCCCAATCATCATTAAGTTGGTCAAAACATTAGTTTTATTGATTCCTCGGACGAGTTCGAAAATGGTCCAGATCGGTGAAAAAACATGGCCGCCAGTGGGTGGGGCATTTTTCTCTTTATGTGTATAGTGAAAACATGTAAACACTCTATAAGTCACATTTTTGGCCCAAATTTCGTGAAATTTGGTCAGAACATTTGTTTCCTTGATATGAGAGTTGAGTTCGAAAATGGTTCCGTCCGTTACAAAACATGGTTGCCAGGGGGACGGGCAGTTTTCCTTATATTTATATAGAAAAAAGGCTAGTAAACAATAATGAATTAAAGTCATGTAACATGCGAGACAACTCTTATAAATATTGCATTTGAGTTTACAGTAGTTACTCCCCTTTGACTATTAATGTTTTCATAATAATACAGTGTATTTTCTAGAGGGCACATTTCTTTTCCGATCTTAATGAAACTTGGTCAGAAGCTTTGTCCCAATGATATCTCAGTCGAGTTCGAAACTGGGCCATGCCGGGTCAAAAACAGTCGAGTTCGAAACTGGGCCATGCCGGGTCAAAAACTAGGTTACTTAGTAAAAAACAGAAAAAAACTTGTAAACAATGTAGAAGTCACATTTCATGTCCAATCTTCATGTAACTTTGTCAAAATGTTTGTCTAAATGATATGTTGGTTGAGTTCAAAAGTGGTTCCGGTCCGTTGAAAAACATGGCCGCCAGTGGGCGGGGCAGTTTTTCTTATTTGGCTGTAGAGAAACCTTGTAAACACTCTAGAAGTCAAAATATTCGCCCAATAATCTTGAAAGTTTGTCAAAATATTGGTTTTATTGATATCTTGGACGAGCTCGAAAATGGTCCAGATCGGTGAAATAACATGGCTTCCAGTGGGCGGGGTATTTTTCTCTATATGTATAAAGTGAAAACATTTGAACACTCTAGACGTCACATTTTTGGCCCAATTTTCATGAAATTTGGTCGGAACATTAGTTCTTTGATATGAGAGTTGAGTTTGAAAATGGTTCCGGTCAGTTGAATAACATGGCTGCCGGGGGGGGGGAGTTTTCTTATATTTATACATATTACAAAAAGCTTGTGAACACTCTAGATGTCACATTTTTTGCCCAATCATCATGAGACTTGGTGAAAAGATATATATATCTCAGATGACTTCGCAAATGGTCTCGATTGGTAAAAAACATGGCTGCCAGGGGGGGGGGGGCAGTTTTCCTTATGTGACTAAAGAGAAACCTTGTGATCGAACACTATAGAAGTCACATGATTTGCCTAATCATCGTGAAACTTAGTCAATATATTGGTTTTATTGATTTCTGTGACAAGTTGGAAAATGGCTCAGATCGGTGAAACACACTTTTAAGCCAGAGGCGTATCCAGAAAATGTTCAGAGGGGGGGCTGAACTGGGGAGGGTGCGGGAGGGGTGTCCCGTCCTGTCGTTGAATTTTTTTTAAATGGCACCTTGAAATGACGCAATTTCATGCTATCTCATCAGCATTGTGCATGATAAAAGTGCATGCAAAACAAACAAGAACTTTAGTTCGGACATCAAGTGTGACAGACAAACAGACACACAGGGGTAAATCAAATGTCTCTCACACAACTAAAGTGGTGGGAGACATAATCTTTATCCAGAAATTGTTAACAGTGTTAGGTGGGTGGACCTTTTAATTAACCATGTTGTCGAATGGGGGAGGGGGAAGGTGCGGGAGGGGTGTCCCCTCCTGTCGTTGATTTTTTTTAATGGCACCTTGAAATGACGCGATTTTATGCTATCTAATCAGCATTTTGCATGATAAAAGTGCATGTAAAACAAACAAGAACTTTAGTTCAGACATCAAGTGTGACAGACAAACAGACACACAGGGGTAAATCAAATGTCTCTCACACCACTAAAGTGGTGGGAGACATAATCTTTATCCAGAAATTGTTAACAGTGTTAGATGGGTGGACCTCCTAATTAACCATGTTGGATATCCTACTAAGTCACCCTATTGTATGGGTAGATATTTATCAAACTTGGTTGTAATCATATTATGTATTATCTTGTTGAGTCTTGTGGTTCAAAAACTGCCAAATAAGGCAAAGTCATTGATAAACCTTTTTTACAAATTATAAAAATAACATTTTAACAACACTCTTTATTTCAAGTTCTATCAATGCGGATGGTCGAATGATGATAGAGCGGTAGACTTTTGCTCCATGGCTCCAGGGGTCAGTGGTTCGAGTCCCATTGAGGTTTAATTTTGTTTTAAGTCTTTAATTGTATTCTTGTTTTTTATTGGAGATTTTTAGACCCAATGTTAACATTTATCAATATAACGCATTTAATGGCAAACTTCAATACATGCCAAAATCTGTGAAAAGGCCCCTTTAAATTCATCAAAGAAACTTACCGAGAAATTAATGAGCCATTTGTATACATTTACCTATAGCTAATCAAATAGAGCAGCTTATCACTTACAGTCAGTGAAGCGTGCAGGTCACATAACCCCAAACCGGAACTCCTGTTTACAGGGTTACATGCAGTCAATTGGATAAATAGCACACATTGTTCAGTGAATGCTGCCTAGGATTTGTAAAATAGAATGCAAATGGTTGTTTTGGGTATTAATTTGAAGGTATATTTGTAAGCAATAAGAAAAAAAAGCCATTTTTGTGCTCTACTTTTTCTGTTGATGGTTCCCGGCTTTGAAAGTAGGTCATACAATTTGAGTAAAATGGTCGCCTCCACAGGTGTCAAAACTGGCGTGCCTATTCTAAGGTAAATATTTTGAGTTACAACACATAGAATTTGATGGCATGCATTTTTTTTCAAAAGATTATGCATTTATCTTTCCAATGATGTATGATGATATAGTGTTGAAACGCTTGGTCATGGTAACAATTGATATCGAACATCAACTATTTTATATGTAACATAGAAGGAAATTAATTGCGCATGCGTAACCTGCAGTTTAGCTGGCGAAGGTTAGATCGTCTGTACACATGCCTGGGGGCTGATCACACAAATTGACAGCTGTTTATGGCTTAATTAGGGGCATATGACAGGAAATACACAAGTGGATTGAAACTATAAGGGGCTCATTTAAAAAACAAAAGTCGTATCTTCCCAGCCAGCTGGGGGGGGGGGGCTTTTGCCCCCTAGCCCCCCACCTAAATACGCCTCTGTAAGCTCACCTGATTGCTCAGGTGAGGTTTAAGGATTGGTCTTTGTCCGCCATCCGCCCATCCACATTTGGTTTGTAAACACTCTAGCATTCACATTTCTCAAGCATTCTTTATCAAAGTTGCTGAAAGATCTCAGTCAAGTTTGATAATGTGCAAAATCACATAATTATTTAATGCCATAATTTTTGCCCATAGATTTTCCAAATATTCATTATATTATACAAAATCCTTGTAAACACTTTAGAGGTCACAATTTTGTTTCAGATTTTATGAATCTTGGTCATAATATTAATTTTTGTTAGCAAAGTTTGATGTTTGGTAAGGGAGGTCAGCTCAAAATATAGGTCACCAGGTCAAATCTTACAAAATCAAAAACACTTCATACGCCAGACTTTTGATTCAATAATTATGAAACTTGACCAGGATGTTTGTCTGGACAATATCTAGGTCAAGCTTGACGTTTTGTAAAGATTGAATGAACCGACTCCTCTCAGGTGAGCGAACTAGGGCCTTTTGGCACTCTTGTTTTCTACTGTTAATATTGATATATTGGCCGATTATTTTAAACAAAATAGAAAAAGATACTGGTATAACCATTATATTTGGTTTTGTGTTATAACTCCCAAATAACCATTATCTATGATGTTGTGTTATAACCCCCAAATAACCATTATCTATGATTTTGTGTTGTAACCCCCAAATATTTCATAGTTCATTTTATTAAAATTGGTTTCCTTTTTATGCTCCCCCAAAATAAATTTTTTTTTGGGGGGGGGACATATAGTCGCCGCTTCGTCTGTCCGTCCGTGTGTCCGTCCGTGCACAATTTTTGTCCGGGCTATTTCTCAGCAACTAATGACCGGAATTCAATGATATTATCAGCGGGTTCTGGTCGGATGATTTTTTACAGAGTTATTGCCCTTTAAAATTTTCTATAAAAAATTCTTGTCCCCCAACTACTGTGCCCTCAAGACGTTTCCTTTTATCTAAATATATAGTGTAATATTGTGACAAAAAACCTTAGGGGAGCATCACCCGTCTCCGACGGTTTCTTGTTTTTTACTGGCATCCGTGTGCAGTTTTCATTGATGGAACAGAACTGTGTAGGTTTTTAAAAATCTGCTTCATATTGTAAGCGTAATTTCATATTTTTTTCAACTTCAAGGGGAGATGATTCTGAACTTATTCTTACGTTGCTCATTTACGATAGGGATTGAGCACTCGTTGATATAAAAACACTGTAAAAGTTTGAAAAAAAATTGAATGAAAACTGTAAATTGCATAAAGAAGCTGCATTTCACAATACTTTCAAATTCAGTAAAAGATCATTACATATTTATTACTCCGATATTCATTATTTTCAATAGGGTTCGAGTAATACTGATATAAACACACTTAACAAGTTTGGAAAGATTCAGACGAAAGTTGTGAAATCTTTTAAACAAGTGGAAATTCTTTATTTTCTCAAATTTAAAAATTCTGGACTTATTGTCCCGATGTTTCTTATTTTAAATGAGGTAAAAATGCTCATTGATATGAAGACACTGTAAGTTTGGAAAGAATCAGATGAAAAATGTTAAAATAATCACCTAACCAAGCAGTATTTCACTTTTATTTTTAAATTCAAAGAGACATAATTCTGGACTTATGGTCCGATATTGCTCATATAGAGTTTGGGTTGGGTCCTCATTGATAAAAAAAACATGTGCAAGTTTGGGAAGAATCGGAGAAAAATTTGGACTTTGAACAAGGATTTCAAAATTTCTCAAATTCTAAGGAAGATAACTATGGACGTAATGGTCGGATAATGCTAAAGGGTCAATACCACCTGGATAGTAATACATGTCGCGCTTCGCGCTCTATATGTGGTTCTTAAAAAAAATCCGAGGAGTGCTTGACTCTAGGGAAACGGGTTGGTGGGACACAGCTCCTCCATGATTTGCGTCTGCTTCCTTTATCGCAACTCATTGTTACAATCAATAATACGTGTCGCGCTTCGCGCTCTATATGTGGTAGGGATAATACTTAGTTCCTATGATAGACTACCATAAAATACACGGATAATAGATGTGTTGTTTGCATTTATTTGTTAATATAAAAATCCGTGTATTTTTTTATAAGATATTTAAGTGATGTGAGAAATTTTAATTAACGTTGCCACCACGCGGCATCCATTTATTTACATAAAAATGTCCAATTGTAGTAAAATGGAGCTCGAACCTTGGGCCTCTCACATGTAAAGCGAGCGTGTAACCACTACATAACGGAACCGCTTGAAAAATCACCTTCTAACTAAGATATTAATAAGTGTATTGTAACGGTAATCAATAAAGCAATAAACCGTGTTATCGCTGTCGTCTTGCTAAATTGAAGAAAATACGCGTTAACCAAATCTCGAACAGCAAAAGTCTGCGCTATTGTTAGAAAAAAACACACAGAATAAATATATTTTGATTATGTTTTGTTTTTATACAAAACCAGACACCGGTTCGCGTATTTGCCCAGTTCCTGTGATCTTTTAATTATTGCCCAGTCCCTGTGATCAGTTATTCATTAAAAGAATTAGCTTTGCGTTATTGGCAATAAATGTTGTAGGAAATGTAAAAGGCACAAATGCAGTACTTATTTACACTAATTTACAGAAAAAAATCACCACTATGGAAGATGTTCTGACAACAGAAATATATACATTGATCCGTAAAATAACTTCTCTTCCCATAAGCGAAAAAAAACGTATTACATACTAGTCGCCGCACTTCAGTGCGACGCCAATGATACTTCCATGTCATCTCTTGGCATATTGAGCAGTCATTTAAGGTAATTTAAAGCCATAATACGTAACAGTTGCTTTAATAAAATATGTTAACATATTTTTTAAAAATGAAGATATTAGTCCGAAATGGATTCGCAGGATTAAGTGTATATATATGAGCGAGTTTAATCGTAATATACAGTGTTTAATAAATATAAATTAAAAAATGTGTGCAATTTTTCTGCTACACAATTAATGTATTTAACGATTACCGGCAAATATAAAATCGACAATCATGTGTAAACATTGTACGTTACAGCAGTGCAAGAAACATCACCATGAAAACAATTAATAAAAAATGCATGCGTAAAATAAATTAAATATATAGTGCTATTTATCATAAAATGCTTTATTGTTACATGCATCACTCCTTATCAGTTGGGGAAAAAAACAACATACATCCAAAGACAGTTCATGCAATTTGCACAATATGCAGTGTTTTTTTTTCAATTTGTATGCTTAAAAATATTAATATTGTCATTCGATGGAAAGGAAACGAAAATTTATTCAATGGAAAAGAAAATGATAACATTTGTTTTTATAAGTGATTAAATGCACCTCTTACACATTCGATCGCTGATGAACAATAACAATATCCACAACACTTATAATTGTGATCAAATAAATATATGTTTTATTATTTTTGAAATATCATTTATACAAGTCTTACTTTAAGAAAGAATACGGCTTATTTATTTGTTATTTTGTTTTGTGGAATTTTCAGTGTTTAGTCTTTTGATCACATTTTCTCTGATCCTTAATTAATTCGTATTTTTATAAAGACGAAAATATATTTATGAATACAATTTATTATGCCCCCCTTCGAAGAAGAGGGGGTATATTGCTTTGCTCATGTCGGTCTGTCGGTCGGTCTGTCGGTCGGTCTGTCCGTCCACCAGGTGGTTGTCATACGATAACTCAAGAACACTTGTTGGTACTAAATATGATATAATTGCGCTTTTATTTAAGAGATTTAATGTTTATTTCGGACTATTTTATCGTTTTATTGACAAAACAAAAGTCATTTATACATGATTTACATAACTGTAACCAGTGTTTTTGCCAACCAGTCAGTGCGCATGCGCGGAAAATCCCGAATGCAATCAATTACAATTTACTCGTCTATAGTCAGACAGAGAGTGGGATGGTATGAATGAGCTTTCATAGTACTGTAGTAAAGTAAGCCAGGGAGTGGAATGGTATGAATGGGCTTTCATAGAACTGTAGTTTAGTCAGCCAGGGATTGGGATGGTATGAATTGGCTTTCATAGAACTGTAGTAAAGTAAGCCAGGGAGTGGGATGATATGCATGGGCTTTCATAGTACTGTAGTATAGTACGCCAAGGAGTGGGATGGTATGAATGGGCTTTCATAGTACTGTAGTATAGTCGGCCAGGGAATGGGATGGTATGAATACGGCTTTCATTGAACTGTAGTATAGTCAGACAGGGAGTGGGATGGTATGAATGGGCTTTCAAAGTACTGTAGTATAGTCAGCCAGGGAGTGGGATCGTGTAAATGCGCTTTCACAGAACTGTAGTATAGTAGGCCAGGGAGTTGGATGGTATGCATGGGCTTTCATAGAACTGTAGTATAGTCAGCCAGGGAAACGGATGGTATGAATGGGCTTTCATAGAACTGTAGTATATTCAGCCAGGGAATGGGATGGCATGAATGAGCTTTCATTGTACTGTAGTAAAGTCAGCCAGGGAGTGGGTTGGTATGAATGGGCTTTCATAGAACTGTAGTATAGTCAGCCAGGCAGTGGAATGGTATGAATGGGCTTTCATAGTACTGTAGTAAAGTAGGCCAGGGAGTGGGGTGGTATGAATGTGCTTTCATAGAGCTGTAGTATAGTCTGCCAGGGAGTGGGATGGTATGCATGGGCTTTCATAGTGCTGTAGTATAGTCAGCCAGGGAGTGGGATGGTATGAATGGGCTTTCATAGTACAGTAGTAAAGCCAGCCAGGGAGTAGGATGGTATGAATTGGCTTTCATAGTACTGTAGTATAGTCAGCCAGGGTGTGGGATGGTATGGATGGGCTTTCATGGTTCTTTAGTATAGTCGGCCAGGGAGTGGGATGATATGCATGGGTTTTGATGTCACATAATCGCTTATTGTTCGTGGAGAACATACAGTAACACACAAAGTTCATTTCTCTTATTATAATAGTGTTTAACTAATCGTTCGATTTCACGTCATGCGCGTATTGCCATAATGACGTGACTCGCATTAACTGCATTTTGTGCTACATGGCAAATAGGGCAAGTTCGTTCATTTCCTTTAATGTCAATTCATCCGTATAACAACGTGGAATGAAATACCCAACAACAACGCTATATGTTAATTCGAGTCCAATTTAATATTTAATCTAATTCATATTTTGAAAGATACAAATACAGTCTGACAACTACATGATTGTATCTTTCTCGATCCGTTCACCTCAAAATCTAAGCGAAGATTGTCGTTTTCTCCACACGCAACATCTCGTTCTATATCGAAATACACATTAACATAAAATAATAACATTCCTTATAACATATTTGATTGGTCAAAGCATTTATTGAATACTCGTTAATTACTGATTGGCTTAGTCAAGGAGTTTCCTTACTACTTGTTAATTGCCGATTGGCTGACCGCTAAAGTATTGTTCCAAAATGACACTCCCCGGAAATGGTGTGACCAAATTATTCACGCGTTTACCCATTAACCGGATATTCGTTTCAGACATCCGATTTGACTCGCGTGACCATTTCCGCATATGTCAACCCAAATTGCACTTCTGGTGATAGTAATATATTATTGTTATAGTCGAATTCGCACAGTTCAATGGGTGTGATAGATAATTTAAAAAAGATTAGAATTCCCGCGGCAGTACTTTTGAACATTTTATCAAATTGGACATCTTTTTTAATACACATCAATGAATAACAGATTAATTCGTCCAGAGTATCTACTCTTTGACCTTTCAAATTGTTGATATATGACTGTAAAGGTATGTCTGGTTTTTACTTGCGAGAAATCTCAATTAAAGTTCTATTTTATATTATATTATTTATAATTCACAACTTATAATAATTTTCAAATTCTATAACTATGGCCAATATATCATGAAGATGCATTATTAAATTTCCAAACTTCATTAAGGTTATTATATTTTCCAACATTTATATATTTTCTTTATAGAACTCTTATTGTTATGATAAAAGGTGTATCAATAATCACAAAAATTATTTTATTTATAAATATTAATGTAAATGAACTTTCAACATTTTCTTACATAACTAAAACATCTATTTAATTTCTGAAAATGCATAAACATCTCTTGAAAATTTCTGAAATACAATTATAATAATTAAATTTACTTTTAAATTTCCATCACATTATAAATATTATCTGTAATTAAATTTCTATCATATTGTTATATAATATAACATCATATTTATGTAATATGAATAATCAATATGTTATATGGATAAACAAGACTATTGCTAAGCAATATATGTCCCCTACCGGCTCCACCATTGTCAGAATTATTTTTATATATTTGTTGCCATAGCAACCAGAATTTTTGACGTAGGAAGAAAATGAAATGATGTGCATAATGTCCATATTGCTATCTATCCATGTTTCAAGTTTCGTGAAAAAATATGAAGAACTTTTAACGTTATCGCAGGATCCAGAAAAGTGTGCAGTATCCACCATTTGCAGCAGTATTATTAGTCTATGTGTTGCCATAGCAACCAGAATTCTTGACGTAAGAACAAAAATAAAAAAGGCCCCTCATCACCTAAAGGGGACAATAACTAATTAATTTATTTATCTCTACAGGGCTGTTACGTTACATATAGAACTGAAGTATAATCGACCAGGGAGTGGGATGATATGAATGGGCTTTCATAGGACTGTTGTATAGTCGGCCAGGGAGTGGGATGGTATAATTGGGCTTTCATAGAACTGAAGTATAGTCTGCCAGGGAGTGGGATGGTATAAACGGGCTTTCATAGTGCTGTAGTATAGTCAGCCAGGGAGTGGGCTGGCATGAATGGGCTTTCATATAACTGTAGTATAGTCAGCCAGGAGGTGGGCTGGTATGAATGGGCTTTCATAGAACTGTAGTATAGTAAGCCAGGGAGTGGGATGGTATGAATGGGCTTTAATAGTACTGTAGTATAGTAGGCCAGGGAGTGTGATGGTATAAATAGGCTTTCATAGTACTGTAGTATAGTAGGCCAGGGAGTGGGATGGTATGCATGGGCTTTCATAGAACTGTAGTATACTGAGCCAGGGAGTGGGATGGTACGAATGGGCTTTCATAGTACTGTAGTATAAATAATCAGGGAGTGGAATGGTATGCATGGTCTTACATAGTACTGTATTATAGTAGGCCAGGGAGTGCGATGGTATGAATGAGCTTTCATAGTTCTGTAGTATAGTCAGCCAGGGAGTGGAATGGTATGCATGGACTTTTATAGTACTGTATTATAGTCGGCTAGGGAGTGGGTTGGTATGAATGGGCTTTCATAGTACTGTAGTATAGTCAGCCAGGGAGTGGGATAATATGAATGTGCTTTCATAGTGCTGTAGTATAGTCAGCCAAGGAGTGGGATGGTATGCATGGGCTTTCATAGTACTGTAGTATAGTAGGCCAGGGAGTTGGATGGTATGCATGGGATTTCATACTACTGTAGTATCGTAGGCCAGGGTGTGGGATGGTATGAATGGGCTTTCATAGAACTGTAGTATAGTAAGTCAGGGAGTGGGATGGTATGAATGGGCTTTCATAGAACTGTAGTATAGTCAGCCAGGGAGTGTAATTGTTTGAATTGGCTTTCATAGTATGGTATTATAGTCAGCCTTTTAGTTGGATGGTATGAATGGGCTTCATTCATGTAGTTTTCTTGAGATGATATGCTTTTTAAAATATATTTTTATTGTGCACATGACTATTTAATTAGGTATATTGATAGAAGAAGACTATTGAAGTGAAATATTATTTTATCTCTTTATGTCGATTCCTGTTCAAATATAAGCTTGTTTATGTTAACTGTATTTTCTTGTATTTGCAATAGTACAACATTGTTGAAACCATCAAGCATTGGACAAAATAGTTGAAAAATACAATCTCATATTCCTAGGTGATCGATTCAAGGTGAAGATCGATAAAGGCAAGCTAGCTGAACGACTCAGTGAATTGATTCAAGATTTGAACAGGCCTATGCCTTTAGAGAGCATGGAACTGAACAGCCATGAGAATGGGAGGGTCCCCAACTCTCTGTCATGATGTTAGTGGTTATTAGTGATCAATAGTCCACAGGCATATTGTGATTCTGATTGTTTTTGTTTAAAACTAGATTATCTGTATTTTATTATGCTTTGAAAGAAAGAAAAAAACGTTTTATATTTATTTTTATGCCACCGGATCGAAAGATCGGGGACATATTGTTTTTGGTCTGTCTGTCTGTCTGTCTGTGTGTCTGTCTGTCATTCATTGTGTATATTCAACTTGATATTTGGCATGTATGTGTATCTCATGGAGCTGCACATTTTGAGTGGTGAAGGTCAAGGTAATCCTTCAAGGTCAAAGGTCAAATATATGGCTTCAAAGCGGCGCAATCGGAGGCAGTGTGTTTCTGACAAACACATCTCTTGTTACATAGGGTTATGCTGTTTTCATAAATTGACACTCAATTTCTCCAAATGCTATTGTTGAAATATACCATATATGTATCTTTTAGAGATTTTCTAGCATTCGGGTGTATTTCCATACCTAAAATAGGGTTACTATACTGAACAGTGTGGCATTTTATTTATTGCTGAACATTATTTTTATTTTTAAAATGTGTTAAAACATTCATGACAACAATGTTAAAACATTCATGACAACAAGACATAATTGTTGGAAATGCTTGGTAAAAAACATTTGCATGTAAATGAAGTTTTAATGCAATTGACATATTTTGTCCAATCACTCCAATGCCAGTGTGTGTACATGTTTGTGAATTTTTAAGTGTGGAACATAGTGTGTGGGGCTCATACCTTTGTCATACACTATGGGATTTCGAAATATAGAGGCGCAAACAATCGTCTTAGCAAGATGACATTAAGAGAGCAAAAACCATGTAGATGGAGTAAAGGTCAAAAGCAAGAGTATGCGCTGTCACCAACACTGATGTATTTGAATTAAATATCAATAAGTTTATTATGTATCCGGTCAGTAAGTTAATTTTATATGATGAAGATATAGAGCATAATAGGTTGGTGTTGATTATAGATCAGGTTTATCATGCGAGGTTTAGAAAACAAAAAGCGCGAGCCTTGGCGAGTGCTTTTTCGTTTTCTAACCGAGCATGATAAACCTGATCAATAATCAACACAAATCTATAATTCTATTTATCCCACTTTTTATTCAGTAAACATTTTTATTTAAACACAATTAGTTTAACTGGATAATTTCGCTGGATTTATGACGTCATTTTGTCGAAAAAATAACTTCATTTCGTGCCGTGGTTTATACCAGAAATTTAATCAACGGGGCTTTAATCTACCAAATTCGCTGTTAAAGTGGGATAAATATAATGAACACAATTTCTCACATCAATGGAAAGTGGCACATGCAACAGCCTTGTCATGGTTACACAGTGGACACTTATTATTGTGCACATGTGTCAACGAGCATAGTGAAATAAGAAGTTTGTATTCATTACATTATTTCAAACTAATTAAAAAAACGCATTCATATAAAGACAATGCATTCATATAAAGTCAATGCATTCATATAAAGACAATGCATTTATATAAAGACAATGTATTTGCTGTGGGATTGCTTAATGATGAGTTAAGCTCATCATGTGATGTTGAAGAAAGTGCAGAGTCGTTACACATCTATAGTAATTGTAATAGTAGACTGTCAGGTCTATGTTTTCAATTTGCACTGTCAAATAATCGCTTATTGTTCGTGGAGAACATACAGTAACACACAAAGTTCAATTCTCTTCATATAATAGTGTGTAACTTATCGTTCGATTTCACGTCATGCGCGAACAACGTGAAATGAAATACTCGACAACAACGCCATATGTGAATTCCAGTCCATTTTAATATCTAATATAATTCATATTTTAAAATACATAAGTACAGTCTAACAACTACTACATGATTGGATCTATCTCGATCCGTTCACCTCAAAATCTAAGCGCAGAGTCCCAAAACATCTACATTTTGTTGGTTAATTTGCATACAACTCCATTATTTTAATTTTATTGGTCATTAGTGTTCGTTTCTGCACGTGCTTATTGTTGATTGGTTGAATCGCTAAATGTACTGAATCAATGACACTCCCAGGAAGTAGTGTGACTAAATTATTAACGCATAACCCTTTTAGTGGATGTTGATGATGGCTAATCCAGATTAGAATGCTAGAGGCCATCAGATAGAACTTACAATTAGCACATTTTACCAGTTCAACGGACGTAAACGATTGTCGGACTTGATTATAACCGCTATCACATATTTGATCTGTTTTGACACTTTAAAGGAACGTCTGTTTTTGCAAAATATTTTAAGCACATTTCTATAATTTTGATATGAATTTGTTATAAATTAATTTTCTTGATAATTAGACATATATTAATAATTTCAAAAAAATCAAGCATGATATTATTAATACTTTTCAAAGAAAGATTTATTAATATTTTCCAATTTATATATTTAAATTTATCATAACGTTACAGCACGAAGAGATTCAGAAATAAATTGGAAATCATTAAGATCATGTAATGACTTGTCACAGAGTCCAACTATGGCTCTCGCTTAAAGGTCAATATCACATAACTTTTTTAAATAGACATGCGTATGCCTTTCTGAGTCACGAGAATAACGTGATGGATGCGTAAGAGCAGTGAATGGTGATGCAATATTTGTTTTGGAGTTGTTTATCAACTTAATATGTATTGACTGATATTTATACATTCATACTTATATATTTTTTACCAGTCATCAAACTTGGTGTTTCCTAATTTAAGTGTGTTAATGTCAGGGAACAACGCTGTATTGTATGAAAGCTTGTGTATTTTAACAAAAAAATTATTGCATATAATACAAGAATTACCATTGTCTAGTATGCTTGCATGATTTTGAATTTGTTGGCAATGGCAATGGCTCAAACTACGAAATTACAAAACTAGTACAATGTATATAATGCACTAAATCGCATCCTTACCAGATGGAGAGTACGTTGGTTCCTTTATCCTTAATGGAATAAGTAAAACGGGACCGTCCATTTAATTCTTATTCAAGCTAAACATATTTTATATAATCTTTTAAAGACGAATAAAACGAACAGTTCTATAGTAAATCCAAACCAAATGACTATTATACATTTACCTTATGCTATCGATACCATACATACTTTTGATAAACCCCCATATCAGTACCTAGAGACAAAGAAATGTGACACTACGAGGATTGCTTATATGAAGTATAAAATACATCAATTTAAATGACCGAGTGGTCTAAGCGTTAGTCGTTTACTCCTAGAGTTATTTTAAACCGTAGAAATGCTGATGCTTACTTTAAATGTCACACGAATTGTTCATACATCGCGATGCACGATAAAGTGACCTAAAAGACATGCGTATTGTGAAATTAATATTTTTAAAAGTATATGTATATAATGTATATACTTATAACTAACAAAAATCCTAGAATATTATTCGAGATGAGTGCGTATTATTCCGAAAACATTAAGCTGAAATAGCAAGATTATATTAACACAAAAGTCTATAATATATATATTTTTGAATATAAGTTATGGAGTCTTAAAATAACAGTAATAAATAAATAAAATTTATAAAGCATGCGCGGATGTCGATATTTTTTATTCATGAATGCATAAGAGGTTGTATGTGTATATATAGCACATGTATTATTGCAGGCATACTGTTTGTTTCTTTTTACATTGGGGATTTTTTGCCTTTAACGACTAATAACGTCTTTTGTTCAGGTTACGTCATCTTACGACTATTTTTCCATTGTATTCAAAACGTTGTGAATATTGTGAGATAAATATACTTTCAACATAAATTTACATGTGGAAAACATCAAATCCACATATAATTAAATCGCGATGTGCAAGTATGTTTTGAAAACACTAAACACAACGGAACAATTATTATTAAAATAAAAATATTTTTTGAATATCGGCAATCAACTAATTTTAGTCTCTGTATGTCATGTTATTTTAAGCCAGTTGTTCCATTGTGTTAAAATATAAACAAATGTGTGAACTAGTGCGGAAACAACAAGTAAAATAAGACAGCATGCAGTTTTAAATTAATTAATTGGCTTAAAAATGTTCGTATCTTACATGAAAACAAAACTAAACATACCATAAGTATATATACATGTATGTATGTATGTCTTTATATATAAACGTTTGTCGAAATGTATGTATCAACAACGTTATGTGTGCGTGTGTGTATACATATGTGTGTGCGAGCTTATAGTTTTGACGATGCTGCGAAGCAGCTCGTCTAAGTTATCCATCCATGAAAAAATTCTTCACAATTGCGACCTATGTAAAAGACCGAGCCAGTCCGATTGAGATAGCTCGATTTTTCTAATCGGCATACCTCGCTGATTATCATTGAAAAAGGTATAGGAAGCTCAGCTATAAATAGGCCAGCATATTCTGGGAAAAAATGTATTAACAGTTTGAAAACGTTATTTTTAAATCAGTTATATTCAATCCATTATATGTGTATAGATAAATGAAACAACTATGCATTTTCTGTATTGTATTTGACATTTGTCGTGATTCAGTAAATAAATTGCGAATTAAAACGTGAATAATTAACTTTCAATGCGATCATGAGTGCAAAGAAAACGAAATATTTCGAACCTGCCATTTGTAAACGTTGTAGCGACTATGGTATATAAACAGCTTAATAGCGTTATAAACATCTGTGAAACTCGCTCTTATGTGTGCTTTCTCATTTTGCATATTTAATAAACTTTTCAAACAGAAATTACAGAGCCACATCAGTGCACATACTATGTTTGATAATTCATTCGTTTGTTGGATATTGTTTGCTGTTTTAAACACATAATAGGTCATATCGCGGAGATTTAGTTAACCTTACCATGTGTTCATGGGCGAACTCACGTATTCAAGTGCTTTTAAGACTATGTGTTCATACCTACTTTCGGGAATCATCATGAAATTATTGCCACAAGCTTAATGAATAAAAGAAAAAACAATAAAAATAAGAGAAAAAATATATGTTCATGCACATGGGAATGTGTAATCACGTCCGTACACATAGCATCTTTAACTTAGGAAAGGAAACAACGAAATATAAAGTTTGGTATGATATACATGTGAAATTAAAGAGCATGATGTAATTGAAGAGCATGTCAAGTTTTGAATGTATATGCTGAAACGTAATGTTATAACCCACAAATGTTTTACTGTAACAGAACGTTTTTTTTTAAGATAAGAGGTACAGAAAATACACGTCATATATCTTTTTAAAGAAATTTCTTGTTATATTTGATCGAGAATGTAACCCGCCTCCCAGTTTCGCTGAATGGATCAAGTTCCTCACGGGTACTACTTCCCCGTACCCCCAATTTTATTCGTACCCTACATTTTTCGTACCCAAATTTTTCGTACCTAATTTCTTTTCGTATCCTAATTTTTGCTCGTACCCAAAAGCATTTTCGTACCCAATTATTTTCGTAACTAAATTTGTTTTCGTAACCAAATCTTTTTTTGTACCCAATTGTTTTTGGCATCATTTTTGTACCAAAAATTGTCGTACCCATTTTTTGTCCTACCCAAAATTTTCGTACCCACATACACAATTGTGGTGATGTAGATTAACATTTAAAAAATGCTTTTATATCAATCCTCTTCAAAAGCATCGTCACACCAGTACTGTCAGTGCTTCGATTTTTACATGCAATGTCAGCAGTCAGTCGCGTTGTGCGCGCTCGAGATGTTTTTTTTCTTATTCTTCTGTTAACCAGCAATGTTTTTTTGTATACATATGTGTGTGAGCTCATTGTTTCTTTTAACATGCAATATGTGTACGGGCTTAAAGTGTTTTTTTTACATGCAATGTCAGCAGAGAGTCGCGTTGTGCGCGCTCGAGCTGTTATCTTTTTTTTCCTGTTCATTTGTAAACCTTCAATGTTTTTGTATACATATGTGTGTGCGAATTTTTTTTCACACTATGTCAGCAGACAGTCGCGTTGTGCGCGCTCGAGCTGTTTTTTCTCATATTATTTTTGAACCTGCAGTGTGTTTGTATCACTCTATTTGTTGTGTAATTTGCAAAGCTGGAGAGTGTGCTTTTTTGTTTGGCGATCAATTTGCCTTTTTACGTACTAAGTCATTAAACGGGAACTGTTCCACTATGGAACCTTTTCTTCAAAATAATGATCATGAAATTTTCAAAACATAAGTTCAAAGATTATTTGGAAGAAACATGCCACATCATACCTTTTCAAAATTTAAGAAGCATGTAAATATATGTTTTGTTCAATTTTGCAATATTTTCGCACAGAACAAAAGCAGCCTTTAAACTTGAAAGGACCAAGCCGATTGGCCGAGGGGAGGTCCTGGTAAGCAGTAATGGCCATGATGACTCAGCAAGTGTAGCCGAAGAAATTGTGCGGCGCAAAAGAACATTTAGTTGTGGTGTCTATATCAAAGGAAATATTGAAAATGTGCCAGTTATTTTAACAACTTATACCTGAGCAACAAGAACAATCATTTCAGACAGAGTTTACAATAAATTGGACCCTAAAATTAAACATCAGCTGAACAAATAAGCTTGTTTGACAGGTGCAAGTTGAATTCCTTTAAAAGAATGTGGAAAAGCATTTTTTAATATTGAATTAGGACCAGTCTCAATGTACAAGGAATTGATTGTTGCATAAATTGAGGATGATGTTTTGTTAGGAATAGACATTCTGCAAAATGATGATGGAGGTCCCGCAGATATACTTTTGTCAAAGGTAGTCATAGTTTTGAAAGGCAAAAATATACCATGTATTCAAATTGGGATGAAAAACGATGTTCGAAAAGTAACAGCAGCTGACCATTTCATCATTCCACCTCTCAGCGAAGCGGTCATTGATGTGTTTATTGAGCGTAAAGAATCAGATGATGTGTCTCTAAACACAGATTTTATTGTAGAACCTACACAACACCTCTGTGAACCATATCCATTGAAGATGGCCTCAGTATAAGTTGATATAAACAGAAACCCGACAAAAAAATTACGTCTTTAAAATCCATTCCCATATATGGTGGATATTAATCAAGACTCAGTATTAGGCCAAGCCGAATGAATTGACAGTATAAAAAGTACACTTTAAGGTCAAGAACACACAGAGGAAGAGGACAACAATGTCTCAGTACGCCGAGTTACTTTCAGTCACAAATCAGAGCAAATTATCAATAAGGTGCAAGAAGAAATATCCTTAGAAAATAAAGAAATTCCAGAACACTTACAAAAACTGTACCATACATCTGTTAAAAATTGCAATGAAGAAGAAAAACAAGTCATAGCAAAGCTGCTCATTAGATTTCGAAATAGTTTTTCTAAAAATGACCTTGACATTGGTTTGACAAACTTAACAGAGCACCCTATCAATACAGGTGATGCACAATCAGTGAAACAAGCTCCAAGAAGAGTGCCATTGGCTTATGCGGAAGCAGAAAAAAGGCAAAAGAAGAATTACTGGACAAGGGAGCAATAAGAAAAAGTACGTCACCAATGGCAAGACCTATTTTGTTGGTTATGAAGAAAAATGGACAGGTCCGACCATGCATAGATTATAGAAGAGTAAATGCCCTTGTCAAACCAGATGGATTTCCCCTACCGCGAGTGCAAGATTGCCAAGATGCTGTAGCTGGTGCTAAATATTTTAGCACATTTGACCTCACTAGTGGTTATTTCCAGATCCCACTAAAAGAAGAAGATATACCAAAAAGTGCATTTGTCTGTAAATATGGACATTATGAAATGCTGATAATGCCGTTTGGACAAGGGAGCTTGCTCTTCAAGGTTTACAATGGGAAACTTGTCTTATTTATATTGACGATGTGATTGTCTTTGGCACCGATTTTAGCCAGCATATGAGCAAAGTGTATGACGTTTTAGAGAGAACAGAAGCTGCTGGATTGAAGTTGAAGCCGGAAAAATGTAAGAAGTATTGTTTCTTCGGCATGTGGTATGAAAAGAAGGGATAAAGCCTAACCCAATCAATGTTGCAAAGATAGTTCAGTGGCCGGTACCCACAAAGGTCAAAGAAGACAGACAGTTTGTAGCTATGGGATCATATTTCTGTAGATTTGTAAAAGATTTTGCCAAACGTGTTAGACCAATGGTACAACTCACGAAGAAAGATGTGACATTTAAGTGGCATGATGACTTCCAAAGGTCTTTTGAAGATCTCAAGAAGATTCTGATCAGTCCAAATATAATGGGATATCCACTTCAGGTTGGAGAATTTTGCTTGGACGTTGACGCCAGTGACGTTGGCATTGGAGCTGTACTTCACCAAATCCAAGATGGCCGTGAACGTGTTATCGCATATGCAAGCAGAGCACTTAACAAGAATAAAAAACCTATTGCGTAACTGAAAAGGAACTTCTTGCAATCCGTGACTTTGTTGAATATTTTCGACAATACTTGATAGGCCGAAGATTTGTTGTGAGAAGCGACCATCAAGCATTAAAATGTTTTTTTAAGCTTAAGGAACCAAGAGGAAAAATTGCAAGATGGATTAAAATCTTGTCTCATAATGACTTTTCAGTTGAATACAGACCAGGGCACAAGCAAGGTCACTGCGATGCCTTATCAAGATGTAGAAACCCCAGAGACTGCGAATGCAATTTAGAAGACATGAATGAGCCTCTTAAGTGTGGTCCGGGTCAGAAATGCACAAAAAAGCACAGGACATGGTTCATGAAGACTTTTTTTTATGTCCCCCACTATAGTAGTGGGGGACATATTGTTTTGCCCTGTCTGTTGGTTGGTCTGTTGGTTGGTCTGTTTGCGCCAACTTTAACATTTTGCAATAACTTTTGCTATATTGAATATAGCAACTTGATATTTGGCATGCATGTGTATCTCATGGAGCTGCTCATTTTGAGTGGTGAAAGGTCAAGGTCAAGGTCATCCTTCAAGGTCAGAGGTCAAATATATGTGGCCAAAATCGCTCATTTTATGAATACTTTTGCAATATTGAAGATAGCAACTTGATATTTGGCATGCATGTGTATCTCATGGAGCTACACATTTTTAGTGGCGAAAGGTCAAGGTCATCCTTCAAGGTCAGAGGTCAAATATATGTGGCCCAAATCACTTATTTTATAAATACTTTTGCAATATTGATGATAGAAACTTGATATTTGGCATGCATGTGCATCTCATGGAGCTGCACATTTTGAGTGGTGAAAGGTCAAGGTCAAGGTCATCCTCCAAGGTCAGAGGTCAAATATATGTGGCCCAAATCGCTTATTTTATGAATACTTTTGCAATATTGAAGATAGCAATTTGATATTTGGCATGCATGTGTATCTCATGGAGCTGCACATTGTGAGTGGTGAAAGGTCAAGGTCATCTTTCACATGGTCAAGGTCATCCTTCAAGGTCAGACGTCATATAGGGGGACATTGTGTTTCACCAACGCATCTTGTTATGAATCTGTTAATCAGCGACGTGTACTTAACAAGGTATCCCAGTTGATAAATACTGACACGGGAATTCTAATCTTATTAAATTATTTCGTACATCCATTGAACTATGCCGATGAAGACGATTACGGTAATACCTTATTATCACCACAAGTAGTCAAATCAGATGTCTGAAAGGATTATTCGATAAATGGGTAAACACAGGAATAATTTGGTTACTTCATTGCCGGGGAGTGTCATTTTGGAACAATACTTTAGCGGTCAGCCAATCGGCAATTAGCAAGTAGTAAGGAAACTCCTTTACAAAGCCAGAAATCAGAAATAGACGAGTATTCAATGAAACGCTTTGACCAATCAAATATGTTATAAGGAATATTATTATTTTATGTTTATGTATATTTCGATAGAACGACATGTTTTGTGCGGAAACGATACTCTTGGCTTAGATTTTGAGGTGAACGGATCGAGAAAGATCATATCATGTAGTTGTCAGACTGTACTTATATATTTGAAAATATGAATTATATTAGATATCAAATTGGGCTGGAATTCACATATGGCGTTGTTGTTGAGTATTTCATTCCACGTTGTTATACGGATAAATTGTCATTAACAGAAAGGGATGGACTTGCCCTATTCGCAACGTAGCAAAATGTAGTTAATGCGAGTAACGTCACTATGGCAATACGCACATGATGTAAAATCGAACGATAGGTTACACACTATTAAATGAAGAGAAATTAACTTTCTTTGTATGTTACTATGTGTTCTCCACGAACAATAAGCGATTATGTGACATCAACACTGTAGAGGCCACATTTATTTCCGATCTTCATGAAACTTGGTCAGATGATTCATCCCAATAATATCTTGGACGGTTCGAAAGTGATGCCGGTTGCTTTAAAAACATGGCCACTAGGGGACGGTGCATAATTCCTTATATGGCGTCAGTAAAATATTTTGTACACTCTAGTTGCCACATTTATTGTTCGATCTTCATGAAATTTTAACAGAAGATTTGTCCTATTTATATCTTGGATGTGTTATAAAATGGTTATGATTGCTTAAAAAACATGGCCACGAGGGGGCGGGGCATTTTTCCTTATATGGCTGAACATGGCTTTAGTAAAACCGTGTTAACACTCTAGGGGCCACATTTATTGGCCGATCTTTATGAAACTTGGTCAGTAGATTTATCCTAATGATATCTTGGAAAAGTTTGAAAATGGTTTGGGTTGGATAAGAACATTTCCTCCAGGGGGCGGGGCTTATTTCTTATAGTTAAGTTAAACCTTGTTAACACTCTAGAGAAAACATTTATTGTCCGATCATCATGAATCTTTGTCAGAAGATTTGTCCCAATAGTATCTTAGATGAGTTAAAAAATCGTTCCAGTTGGTTGAAAAACATAGCCACCAGGGGGCGGTGCATTTTTACTTATATGGCTATTGTAAAAACTTGTTAACTCTCTTAAAAGTCACATTTATTGTCAAATCTGCATGAAACTTGGTCAGAATATTTGTTTAAATGAAACCTTGGATGTGTACAAAACTGGTTCAGGTCTGTTGAAAAACGTGGCCGCCAGGGTGTTCACTATTCATGAAATTTGGTTAGAACATTTGTTCTAATTACATCTTTGGCTGCACAGAACAGGTCAGTTCCATCTGAATCTCAGGTGAGCGACTTTGGGCCTTTGATGCCCTCTTGTTGAATTTTGAGGCGATTATTCAAAGCGGTTAACAATTCTGATATTTATATGTTAATATTGACATAAACAATACATTTATGACTAACATGTCTTTGTACGAGTAATTGGTTTATCTAATTTGGATTTTGTTCAACAGACGTATTACAAATCTGTTTCATAAAAATCTTAGTGTGCATAGTAACATGTTTTGGTAACATCCCTAAAGGTCCTTCCTATGGTATTTACATTTGGCAGTTGGTACGTTATGCCAGAGCATGTTCATGTATTAAAGATTTTAATGATCGTAATCTCATATTAACGAAGAAATTACTAAAACAATGTCTTTTGTATCATAACCTTAGAAGTAAATACGCTAAATTTCACTCAAAGTATTGTGATTGAATTTCACAATATCATGTATCTTTAAAATGGCATTTAACTAATGGAATTTCCCATCCATCATTTTATGGAGATGTTTTGAAGCGTGTTCGCAGTGTCACATACTGATAGGAAATTAGGTGAAATATTTGGGTTTTCTTTATGTAAGAAATATTGACAAGTTTATCAACGGCGAGTATACATGACAGTCACAAAGTGAAAGATTAAATATTTAGATCCGGTGTATGTTTAACAACAAAAGGTCATCGATGCTGTTGACACAAGGCTTGGGCTGTATTTGCATTATTTATTTGTATCAAAATGCTGATTAGCGTGTACATACTTGAATAATGACTTCTCCAGTCCTAGGTTGTAATTCAACCAACCAGCAATAAGCGCGCATAGAATCGACCAATCAAATATGTAATAGAAATTTTATTATTGTATGTTTATGTGTAGTTCGATAGAACGAGATGTTTGGTGTGGAAACGAGGTTAGACAGCGTTTAGACTTGGAGACGTACGGATCGAGAAAGATACGATCATGTAGCTATCAGACTGTATTTGTACAATTGAAAATATTAAGTATGTTAGCCATTGAATTGGACTAGAAACTGATATATGGTGTTGTTGAATATTTCATCCCACATTATGCAGAGAAATTAACATTAATAGAAAGGGACGGACTTGTCCCATGCGCGATACAGCAACATGGTAGTTAATGCAAATCCCGTCATCATGACAATATGCGCATGACGAGAAATCGAATGATAGGCTACACATTAATAATTTAAGAGTGATGAACACTGTTAGTAACTGTGTGTCAACCATGAATGATGAACGATAACGTATCACAGGACATTAAATGGTGACCGTTGACCAGCGATTTTGAACGAAGAAATACTTCCATTTACGATTACGAAGCCATAAAAAACAACGCGAAGAAACTCCGTTTCGGGAACTTCTGTAACCAGTAACAACGACTGTGAGCCTGGAACAACGACATCAGACCGCACATATTCTGCAACTTCCGGTGAGTGAATGTTTTATTTCCTAACGCTTGTATCAAAATGGCAAATCAAACAATCCCTCTTTTTTCAAAATTTAAATGAACAAATTAAAGATGTTAAAACGGCCATAAGCACTCAGACTATTTCCCAGGTTGTACAATCATTTGATGGAAATTCAAAAGAATTTAAAAATTGGATTAAAAATGTAGAAAAATTTGGAACGCTTACCAATTTAGATGAGAATAAATTAAAATTCGTTGCTTATCAATCTAGTAAAGGGCTTGTTAGTGACTACATACATCGCTTTTTGACTGACGATACGACAGGGACATCGTCAGATTTAAAGGAACAGCTTAAATTAAGATTTGCGGAAATTCAAGACCCGTTATATGCTTTCTCATTATTAAAGAAGACTTAACAAAAAACGGACAAGAATGCTCAAATATAAGCTGAGCGACTTTTATCTCTTGCGACTGATGCATACGAAAATATTGAAGGAAATTAAGACATTATAGAAAAACAATTAGTAGAAATTTTTATAAACGGATTATTGCAAGACTATCTGAGACTTAAATTAATGTGCGAAAATCTTGCAACCCTTTCAAATGCTGTTAAAAGCGCAATACAGGAACAAAGTATCAGGGCTAGATTTGAGTTTCGATCGCAGATAAATGGACTTGATAACATTACGAGCGATAACATTCAGACAGATATCGATTATATAAGGCCATCTATTGTTTGCACATATTGTAAGAAAACCGGTCATTCTATTGAAAACTGTCGCTGTAGGCAACGCGAGATAAGTGCATATACGGTAGAACGAAACGGTCATACGAAAGGACAAAACGGTAACGGGCGCAATAACGAATATGACAAAAATTGGAAAGATAAAATTGATTGTTGGAATTGTGGTAAATTAGTACACTGCAGTAGGGATTGTACTCAGAGAAAAACGTACATCAATCGAAAAAAACTAGGAAATTCTTACCAAAAAGGGGTCTATGGTAAGAATGAGAAAGTCGAGACATATAATATCGCTTTGTGTGGTAGTCCAAATTCTTGTGTTATTTCAACCTGTGGGTTTCAATTTAGGAGCCTGATTGATTCCGGGGCCGAGTGTTCTATCGTGAGTAAACGTACTTATGATATGTTAAAACAAAAACCAGCACTGATAATTAAAAAAGTGAATCTAAAGTCGGTAAACGGAAATTCATTACATGTCCACGGAAGTGTAAAATTGAGATTCAAAATAGGGAGAATATATAAAGAGCACATGTTTTTTGTAGTAAGTAACATCAATAGAAATGTTATTTTAGGAAGAGACTTTTTACAAGATAATGGTGTCCGATTGTACTATGATTTAGGATGTTTGAGAATTGATAACTGTTATGTACCTCTAGAAGAAGATGTACACCTTTCAACAATAGCGAGATTAACTAGACATATTGTGGTAAAACCACAAACTACATATAGACTCTTTGCTCAAGCTAAAAGAAACTGCATACGTTCAAATACAAATTATGAATTCAATGGAATAAGCAATTATTTCTTCGATAATGAACCTGGTTTAACAATTGTTAATTCAGTAGTCAAAACAACGCGTGATAGACAAGTTCCCATTTTATTTATAAACAATACGCACAAAGCAATAAGGCTTAGACAACACTGTGCCATAGGGCGAATAAAATCGGTAAATGATAATGAAATATGCTCGGTACAAGAAGTTATCAAAAAAAATCAGCTGAAATCAGGCTTATCTAAAGATGAAATCTTGTCAGATTTACATGTATCGGAAGATCAAAAAAATAAATTCTCCCGGTACTATTAAAACACAGAACTCTCTTTGCAAGAAATAATTTAGAGTTAACTCGAACTTCATCAATAGAATTTACCATAATTACAGGGAATCATCCGCCCATTAAATTGAAGCCGTATCGAACACCATTAAACACTAAGGTATTCATAGATAAAGCAATTGACGAAATGCTAGCTGCAAACATAATAAGTCAATCAAGAAGCCCGTGGAGCTTTCCTATAGTTTTAGTAGACAAAAAGAAAAATACACATGATTCAAGCAGAGATAATAAAGACGAGAAAAGGTTTTGCGTTGATTTTAGACAATTAAACAAAATTACGAAACCAATTGCCTACCCATTACCACTAGTCGATGATATATTGTAAAATTGAATATATATCGGGAAAAAACGAATATTATCGCCGACTTTCTAAGCCTACCTCCAAACACCAAAATAAAAAATAATCAATGCGATCAAACAGAAATAGAATTATATATTAACGATAAACACTTTACGATTAATTCGGGAATAAATAAACACGATCAAGCACGCGAAATTATTTCAATTGTCTCTACGCACATTGACCACAGACAAATAATTGATAACATTATTACCCCGCAGCCACTCCCAGCGGACGACACAGCATCAAATGATAGCATATCAGGGCTTAATATGCAAATAGAACAAGAAAAAGACCCTTATATATCTGAGATTAAAGCGAGATTACGATTAGGAAAACAAAACAAAAATGAAGATGATAGATATATTATGGTTGATGGAATACTGTACTAAATATCAAACGTAGATGAGGAACCTACTCTCAGGCTTTTTGTACCTAAACACCTGACGGGCTCAATTGTCAAGCAATATCATGATGAAAACGGTCATTGTGGTTCTCAAAGACTTTTCCATACCATAAAAGAGAAATATTATTTGCCTAAAATGTTCAAAGAATTGAATGATTATGTATCTAAGTGCATTATATGTCAAAGTAGAAACGAAAAAGCAATTAAAGCTCCTTTATCGTCAGATACCTCAATACCGCCATTTCTGTTCTCAGTTGTTTCCATAGATAAATGCGGGTCATATCCGAAAACGCTTTCCGGAAATAGATATATAATATGTGTTGCAGATCAATACTCAGGATACATAGAAGCATTCCCATCACCAGATAAATCTTCTGATAGCGTAATACACCTGTTAATGAACGAGATTTATTGTCCGTCACAGTTGTCCTGTAATAATTATAACTGATAACGGTAAAGAATTCACTAGTACGGCATTCACTGAAACATTAAAATCAATGAACATTGTCCACGTAAAGACGACAATATATCATCCCGCAGCTAATGGCATGAACGAGCGCTCACACGCGACTATGAACAATATAATGTCAAAACGGGTTCAAGAAAATGTACAACAATGGGACTTACATTTAAACATGTCTTTACATGAGATTTAGTACATCCGAGACTTCGAAACACACACCGTTCTTCTTACTTTTTAATAGAGACCCTATTCTTCCAATAGACAACTTGTTAAAGCCTAGGCGTAAATATCACGGTGAAGTTTATCATAAGATAATATTAGAAGAACAAAACAAATCATTCAAAAAGGTATGTGCCCAAATTCAAATATCTAAACGTAGACAAGCTGATTATGCGAATAAAAATACAAAAGATATTAAATTCGAAATCAATGACTCCGTTTACTACAAAAACTTTCAACGAACAAATAAATTAGACAGTAAATGGAGACCATATTATCGTATAATAGAACAAAGATCCCCGTTACCTATACGCAATAAAGAATCAATTAGACAACTCAACTATTAAAGTTCACGCGTACCAGAAAAGACACGCTAATATCGATCAATGGCCAGTGATAGATCAGCCTTTAGCGCGGCCGATTAGAAAAGCAAATTTAGCCTTTGCAGAAGACACATTATCTTCCGATAACGATTCAAATACGTCAGTACATGGGTTACCTGTTATTACTCAACGGACCCGACTGATTAGGGATCATACGGATGACGACGATAATATTCCGCTTGCCGGATTGCAAAAAACATTTGAGAAACAAACAATTCGCGGACATACAGTTGAGCTCCAGTGATTCAGATACGATGCATTACGATAATAGTAATTCACAAAACTTACCTGTACGTAGGTTTGATAATGATTCTTCAGATGATCAAATGCAAATTGACGCGGTAGCGTTAAAACACAAAAAACGAAAATTTACAAAAAAAAAACTTCACATTCAAATAAGGCCATGGATAAAGCAATTTTCACGTGCCTTCAGACAATGGCTGAATACATGTAAATGGACTGCAAATCAAAGCAAAATAGTTGTCGAGACTTAAAGGCCTCAAAATGTGTGTATATAGCGAAATATGTTTTGAATGTATATGTATTAACTATGTAAATAGAGGATTATAGAGGACGTTATCGTCCGATTTTGATGATGTATCGTCATTAGCATTGATTTCCGGGTTTAGAATGAACGAAAATGTCATAATTTAGTATACGAATCAAATGCCAATTACCCGTGCTCAATAGCGAATAGCTTGTAACTTAGCTGTATGTTGCGGTTATTTAGGAATGAACATAACAGATGTCAGTTCGGATGGGATATATAATGAAGTTTGAATAATTGATTATGGAAATATGGTTTCATTTCCCCAATGCAGTTCAATTATCGGGAACATCTGTTGATATGGTCTAAGTTCTGGATAAACAATTAGGCTCGTAAGTCAGCATTACTTCAAAAAATACATAACAGCCATAACAAGTCCATATTCAGATATGATATATAATGAAATTTAAATAATTGATTATATAAGTGTAATTTCAATTTCCCAAGGTACATAAAGATACAAGTTCGGATTGAATGTATATCGGGGTTTGCATAATTGATTATAGAAGTGTTAGATATCCTATCACCACAACTGCGTTTGTATATACCTCGATCAGGTACAAACATGAAGAGAAAGGTCTCACTTGTCCAAACGACGCAAAATACCTGTATCGTATATCGATCTAATCCTATTGATCTACGCTTTTGTATGTTTGCACATAAGACACTATACAAATATACGCGTATCAGACCGGCTTACGATAACGTACTTGACAATTTACATTACCTAACGCTAGCTTATGCCCTACAGCGCTAAATAGAAGTAAACACCATTTTAGGCATAGGTAACATGATACTACAAGTTGTCAATATCCTTAAAGGCAAAGCACTGTACCATTTATTAGTATAAATATACAACTATATTGCTATAAATCATTACGTTTTTGATACTGATCGTATATGTAGTTTACTATTTTTCGTTTCTTTATAAGAATGTCTACATTAAGACAAGTGATATTTTAGTAAATTTTTGTTCTCTCATAAAATAAGAAAAATAATAAAGCACAATGCATTTTATTGAATAAACAAATGTGTATAATTTAAGTGTAACACAATAAATTTGCGTCATGAGAATAGCGTTGTTCTAGCACATTAACTTTATTTGGGTGTATCTTATCATAAGTGCGATAAATAATCTGAGCGCTTATGCAGTAAGTTTCCTTTACTATAAATATGCAAATACAAGGCCTGTTGATCATTTCGTGTAATTAACCCTGTAAGATTTGCCAATGCGATACACGTTAAGGAGAAAAACAGCACTCCTGACATCGTCGGCTTGGTTTGCCAGCTGCATCATGCGTTCATCACGCATTTGAGATCGTGATCAGATCTTAACGCCCCGACACAGAAGGAGAATTTGTCATCGACATACAGATATCTTCGACGACGATGTATCCGTCGAAGATAAGATGACGCAACAGACGACTTGAACTTGGATTCAACATTGTCGATATTGATCCAAATTGTAAACCACAATCAGTACCATACAACGAGTGGACTGTTAATGGACATTTCACGCGTCGTCGAAAGTGATTTTAGAGATACGATGATACGAATGGACTTCATGATGAAAATCGCGCGTACTTTGTACTTATATAAGATGACAGTTTTATTATCTATGAACTTATATATATGTGTGTTACCTCAATTACGTGTACATAAACAATTATTATGATACTACAGTCATGAGCGCAGATATTCTTCAGTACTATATCTAATAAATACTACATGTTTGAAGTATTCTAAATCGTGCGACAACCGAGGATCAACAGATTTCCCGAACGACAATCACCTCTTCAATCGGAAGCCGCCGTCTTCCATCAACTAGATGCTGCCATCTACAACTAGATGTCACATACTCTCCAACAGGACGTCTCATCTCCTCACCCTGACGCCACATATCCTCCAGCAAGATGTCAACATGGAAACTATTCATAATGAATTTTCCAAATCAGTGACGCATTCCACATTATTGTGATTGACATTGACTATTTAAATACTCCAACATTTTATTATTTCAGCAGAAACAATCGTTAAAACTTAATTAATCATATATATATGTTTTGGTCACTGATGTTTTCATGTTTTCATGTTTCAATTCTTTAATAGTATGTATCAATATGAACACTGTTTCATGTAATACCATACCTGAATTCTTTCAAGATTTGTCTTTATCATAAAATACAAAAAAATCAAATTATGGCGGGAGGTTATGTCTCATAATAATAGAAAATTACTTGAAATATTTGGGGTTTTTTTATGTAAGAAATATTGACAAGTTATCAATGGCGAGTATACATGACAGTAACGAAGTGAAAGATATTTAGATCTGGTGTATGTTTAACAACAAAAGGGGATCGATGCTGTTGACACAAGGCTTGGGCTGTATTTGCATTATTTATTTGTATCACAATTCTGATTAGCGTGTACATACTTGAAAAATGACTTCTCCAGTCCTAGGTTGTAATTCAACCAACCAGCAATAAGCGCGCATAGAATCGACCAATCAAATATGTAATGGAAATTTTATTTTTGTATGTTTATGTGTAGTTCGATAGAACGAGATGTTTGGTGTGGAAACGAGGTTAGACAGCGTTTAGACTTGGATACGTACGGATCGAGAAAGATACGACCATGTAGCTATCAGACTGTATTTGTACAACTGAAAATATTAAGTATGTTAGCCATTAAATTGGACTAGAAACTGATATATGGTGTTGATGAATATTTCACCCACATTATGCAGAGAAATTAACATTAATAGAAAGGGACGGACTTGTCCCATGCGCGATACAGCAACATGGTAGTTAATGCAAATCCCGTCATCATGACAATATGCGCATGACGAGAAATTGAATGATCGGCTACACAACAATAATTTAAGAGTGATGAACACTGTTAGTAACTGTGTGTCAACCATGAATGATGAACGATTACGTGACAGCAGACTAAAATATGATAAAGAAAATGTTTATATTAAACTTTTCACTTTAATTAACTCGTTTTTATGAAAAGGATACATGAAAACACGTGCTTGCTGGTTTTCGATTCACTTTATCTTTCTTCTCTTAAAATTTGGAATCATTAAATTGATATTGTGGGCATTGTTTCACTGTTGAACAAAATTGTGTCTGTGTGTCGTATGGACAAATCTGCATGAAAACTACATTTAGACTCACATCGTTCATCAAATCATTTCTGTCGTCAGTTGTCAAAACACCTATATACTGTTTGATTCCCATAATGTCGCTTTAATGTTATTACCATTTTTATACGATAGATTCTTAATATATAATCACCTAAGCTTGTTTTATTAGTAATTCAATTTTACAGTACTGCCCCATTAATATTTTTATTTTACTGTACTGACCCTGGATTTTGTTCACGTCATCGTGTCTTCGCTTGTCAATTACGTCATAAAATACTCTTTATTTGTTCCTTGCTACATTGACTTTTGTGACGTCATACAACTTTCACAGTTGTATTCTACATGCATTGGTCATTGTGTTTATAGCGTTAAATTTTCATTTTATTTTCTCTCTGACAGGCGTTTCTTGTTTGATTTATTTTTTAGCAGTCAAATAAACATCAAAGCAATGTAATATGGAACTTTTACACCCACTATTACTTCTTCTTCCTGTATGAGCGCGATGATGATCTGAAATATTAACTTCATGACGCTATATTCTAAAATCTTTTTCTATAAAGAAGGAATGTAGTTGATACTTGTTCGTAGTTTCATTTCATCGTGCCTCAAAAAGTTGTAACTCTGTTGCTTTGGTATCTTTCCTACTATTAAGTAATTAAATAGTAATTAAATTGAATGCGTTTTAATTCCATTTTATTATTGTTTAATTTGAGTTTCAATGCTATGAGGTTAAATTTTATTTACACGTAAATGTATCATGAATATTGCTGGGCCAAGTGTGAGGTTGAGCGCTCTATAACCGGTTTAAACCCCCAATGCTTTGCATTGACCGTTCCAAGGCGGTGACCCCAGCTTTATTCATTTATGTGTTTTGCATGTTGTTTTGTATTGTACTGTTTTGTGCTGTTTTGTACTGTTTTGGCAATTGGTCACTTGCCTTAAATAAAGGACCAACTAATTGTGTAAAATGAGAATTCAATACTGCTCCAGCTGCTGGAGTTTCATATATTATGTGTGCGCATGCTTTTAAACTGCATTTGTGTATCATAATAATTTTATAACTTATGGTGTAGCAATTTCCTCCAAGAACATCGTAGTTTATATTAAAACGTCTGTTAAACTTTATAATAAAAAAGCTTTTGCATAAGTTTTAAATATCATTAATTGTTAGCCCAACGTTGCTGTAAACCGGCTGGCAAGTGTATTATGTGCAGCGCAAAAGAGTGTACTTAACTTATTGATAAAACGCATACAGATAACACACACTGAACGCGGTTTAAATATTAACAGTGTATTTAAGCTTCCTGTTTCAGAACAATGAAATTATCTGTTTAATTGCTGAGCATACGAAGTCATTGTGTTAAATTAAAAAAAATCAAAATGGATTTTAAATGTTTGAAAATACTTTTACTCTTTATATGTATAAGCATTGATTCGACAGGTATATTCTTTCCTTTACACTCGTTCTGATCATTTCGGTTGTCACCCAGAAATATAGGATCTGGCATGAGTTGTCATATTATACCATATTTTATTAAACGAGTTCAGGAATTTTGTTAGTAAGCAAGCCTTTGGCGAGCTCACTAACGAATTTCCTGGACGAGTTTAATTAAATATGGTATAATATGACAACGAGTGTCACATCTTTTTTATCACATGCTTTTAAATGAGCATATTAAATAAATATGTACGCAAACATAATGATAAATCCCGAATGTTGTTTACATTTTGTGACGTCATTTGACGTTGCAACGTCATTTCATCAAAATAACAAAATGCGAATGGTCAATAAACGAAAACTAAGCCAATGAAAACGCTTTAAAATGTTGTATTACACATGTATAAACAAAAAAATATGTAATGGTTGTATTACATGGAAAACAGGGTATAGCATGTGATAAGATGCAATTATGTCTTGAACACAACGTTAGAAATTATTATTATTTTTTTTAAAATAATTATAATAATTATAATAATAATAATAATACTTATTATTATTATTTTTATTATTATTAGTATTAGTTTTGTGTCAAAACCCACTTCTGACATCTGATGTGTCTGTGGTAGCAGAGAACTATCCACTGACAATGACCTGTGTCCTTCCTAGTGCTGAGATACGCTATGTGGAATGGATCAAGAATGGTGTTTCGACACACATGAGGATGGGACTGTTATCAGGGAAATGCGTATCAGAACCTTCTCCTCTACCAAGTGGATTCAGCTTTACGTGCTTCAATTCAACGGTCTACACTCTGACCATCCTGCAGATGAACCGTACACATAATGGAGACAAATGGCAGTGCAGTAGTAGAAACAATTATTTCTTACATACAAATAGCAACAACATGACCATTACAGTGCAAGGTAAATCACATTAAAATTCTATACATTGTTTTATTTAAGTTACATAATGGAATAATATTTTATTGTGTGTTTTTTTGGAAAAAAATATTTTTGTGTACTTCTAAAAAAGCTAGTGCTGCTTCTACTACTCTTAATACTACTGTTGATGATACTTCTGCTGCATAAAAACAGAACATCCTATTTCAAAGCAAACTGTAATTATTGAGATAACGTTTCAATTTAGTTACCATTTAATTACTCAATTGTCTGATATATACCACAGCAACAGAACTGTAGCTTTCCTAGGCACAATAAATTGAAACAAAACAAGTATCGCCTGCATTATTAACAAGCGATATACCATCAGATAGATTAATATTCAGATCATCGTAAAGAACGTTCAGGAAGAAACGTAATGTTGCTCTAAAAACCCATATAACATAAGTGTTTTACTTGTGTTATCGTAGAACTGAATTAAATAATAATAATAAGCTACCCAAATTTATACAACAAAAGTAAATACACCGTACAACAAATTAAAAATAATACTTTAATATACGCGCTTAAACCAGCAACTAGTACATTATTAAATCGTAACTATTGAAACGAATAAATCAATTCGAGTATAAGCAACCGAAAGAAATATATTTGTTAAACCTCAGTATATTTAAGCTTCTGATCCATGAATAACAAAAACTGTCTTCGCAAACATGAAAGAAATCATTTTTCAAAAACTAAACATTCTATATCATATATTAATAAGTATAATCAAATAAAGATTAATCAAAATACATATAGAATATATTCAATGTTCCAATTTAAGCTCATTAGATTTGCCAGTATTCCGGATAAAATTGCTTATATATAATTGTTTAAGTTTATTCCGAACAGTAAAATTGTGTGAGTAATCATAGAATGCACATCAAAAAGAAAATATGTAAAATCCGCCTCTTGATAAAACGCAATTACATTTGAAGGACAAATAAGCAGACACAATGAGCATAAATTAAAGTTATACCACGATTATTTTTTAAGACCCATTTATGATTCTTCCGAACATTTGTCAAAATAAATGAGTTCGCGAAGACAACAGTAGGAACATTATGAATCAGCTTCACTGATTACATGTCGCTAAATCCCCAGTCACATCATGGCGTCGTTCGCGCGGCGCCCCAACTGCGTTTTCAAATTTTTTAGACGATTGAGATGCGCGCTGCAAACTCGCCAGCCTAGCAACGTTGTGAAATCGCTATTCAATCGCTTGGAAACTGTTATAACACTGTATCGACAATATAACGCCAGTGAATGGAAACAGGTAAACAGAGATTTTCTCAGCTAACTTTACATATCAGTTTATCACTGACTTGTATACATTCCTCTGCACATATATTAAACACTAGTGTAGTGTTTCTTATAAAGTTGGTGAATAGGTTATGGAACATTAAATACCAAAGAAGTTCAACTTTCTGAAGAAAGCACCAACATTTGTATGAAGCTTATTTAATATACACATAACAAAATAAGACGCGAGGACACGCTAAATCTGTCCTGGAACCTACTTTTAAACAAATTTCAAAAAGGGAGGTAAAAAACGGCTTTTCTGAGATAGAAATTTTTCTGAAATTGTTATATGTCACAATTATTGTGTTGATATCATTTAAATGTTAAAAAATGCAATATTATGAATGAGAGGTGCGTTAACTGTTGCAATTGTATGGCTATTCATTGATGTATTGCATGATAATCCTCCAAACTCGTACTTGAAAGGGGAGATAATAAATATTTTACCTTTAGAATATATACAGACTTGTATAACATTAGAAGTAAATATATTTAATACCCGTATCATATGTTATTTACCTTCATTTCAAATCTATAAGCAAAACATTATACGAAACCTTATTCTGTCAATATTTGATATTGAACTTGGTACTTCACCTTTTATAAGACTTACATTGTTTACTTCCCTTAGTATCCAAAACACCATTTGTAATATGTTTCACTGCAAACTTTACCGACTGTTTTCCATTGATTAAAAGATGACCATGTAATAATATTTCTTTCTATTGTTTTGTTTAGTGAAGGATTAACATATTGTTTTATTCTAACACTAACATAATTAATGACACTGGTAGAAAAATAATATTTACAACGATCTAAGTGAAAAAAGGTAGGGTTTCGATGCAAAATACATTTGATGCAAATAAAATAATATAATTATTTTAAATGTATAGCAGTTCTATTTGTTATGTTGGTACCTATATGTAAATGTGAAAATAGTTTTAAAGGGGCCTTTAAACAGATTTTGGCATATTTTGAAGTTTGTCATTAAATGCTTTATATTCATAAATGTAAATATTGGATGTTAAAAGCTCCAGTAAAATAATCAAGAATAAAATAAAAACAAGGAAAAAAAGTAGCCGGTACCAGAGCTCGAACCAGTGACCCCCGGAGTCCTTGAGTTAGTCTGAAGTAAAAACGCATTAGCCCTCTCGGCTATTCCACCGAGTATACACAGATTAAGTATTTTATACATTATATAAGCAATCTTCGTAGTTTCGTAAATTTAAACGACAACAACAGAACTCTCCAAATTATTAAATCGTTTCGCGTTGCAACGCTTTATAATTATTTGGTTTTCAAATCGTCAAAAGATACATATAATGGCTATATTGGACTATGGTAAATGTTCAGTAAAACTGTTTCCTCACAAATATCATAACTAAAACAAAAATTTGCGAATCTGAAACAACTTTTTTCAATTTTGTCAAATGAAAAGATCCCTTTAAACGAAGGCTAGGCTTTATCATTGGGTTCTAGAAATTATGTACAGTCTAGGTATAAATCTAAAAAAATGACACATCTCCATACGTCAACAATTTTTTGTTTTGCTTACAGAATATCTAACCGGGCATGTTGGCTGTGGGGCTTACTAACATTATGGTTGTAGTCCATCTGATATTACTAACAATTATTATAACCATGGCTAAAACGGTCACACTTGCAAGTTTGTCTGAACCTTCAGAGGTACCCTAAGAACATCTGCCTATTGACTGGAAGTTGTGTTTATTTTGCCAGGTAAAGAAAAACGAACCTCTCACCTACCTAACAACTAATTATAAGAAATCATATGATACTAATAGGACTTATCAAGAGTTAGCAAGAAGAATCCAGACATTATTTAATCTTAATGCCCTTCCGTCTTATGTAGATGAAAACAGAATGGATAACGGTGATGGCGGTGAGACAACTTTAGTTATAAATAAAACAAAGTGGCATAAAAAATTGTTATGCAGCATGCAACAGCCAGAAAGTTGAAAGGACTCTGAAGAAAAGAAAGCTTTTATCTTGTGATCAGTTGTCAAATATGAATCCAGTTAAGAAAAAGTTGAGATATAGCACATCGTAAACAGCTAGCTATAGTTCAGAATCAAACACAGCTCCTGTATTGACATGCTTCTTCTTTGATAGTGTTATATTTGGAGATTTTCAGTGTCTAAACATTATCATTAGATGCAAATTCGTAAAATTGCCCACGACCTTACAGATTCGAAGCTTCTTATGAAGTTATCATGTGGTGATATGGCAGACTTGGACACAGTGTATCACAAAAACTGTTTAACATAATTATACAATCAGTATCAGAAGTTTGAATCTGCACAAAATGTGCTTGGAACCTCGCATACGGACATTACCCCCGAGCACATTGCTTTTGCGGAACTTATAGATTATATTGAACAGTTTCAAAATGTTTCAGTTTAAACAAGTCATATATTTAAACTTTCAAATCTGGTGAAATTATACCATGATGGCATTTTAGTCTGGGTGGTACTGCACCAAAATGAATTAATAACACTAACTTGAAAGAGAAAATATTGAGAACGCTTCCATCATTAAAAGCCAACAAGAGTAACTATGAGGTTGTATTGTCATTTAAGAAAGACATTGATGATGCCTTATTTGTGCAAGAAGTATAAATTACAACAATGAACCTGTCACCTTGCTCACGACCAAATTCATAAGCAGCAGAATGCTATAGTAAAGGGTGATGGTGGATTCGTTGGTCTTACCCAAAATCCAGATGCATGGATGGTGTCTGCACCAGAAACATCACGCTTTTTTATGGAAGCGAGTGATAATACAGACAATCCAGATGATACGAAACACCATAAGGAGAAGCAAACTAAACAAAAACAGTTTCAGACTTAGGTACGCTAGCTAGTCGAAACAATAAATACTATGGGTAATCCCTTTAAAAAAGACACATCAGACCTCTATACACTTGACACAAAAGTTGTTATGTCTCTTGAGGTAATCATGTCAGTCAAGACAGCAGAATAAATTGGAAAAGCTCAGTACGAATCTATGATTGTTGAACGTCTAAGCAACAATATGAAAGGTTTTTAACGAGAAAATAAAGACAAATTTGCTTCCCCTTTTTCAAACGGGGTCCAGAAAGAAAGAGGCAAAGGCATCAAAAGTTAAGAGTATGAAAAGTGACATTCATTTATTTTCTAGAATGTATATTTTATATCAGGTGAGAAACGGTGATTTAGGCACCTTTTTTGAACACGAAAACCATGGCCCCCATCTATAGCAGAAAATAACAAGATGAGACTAGGTAGTAAAGCAGACCTACTGAAGTGTCTAGAAAGAGAAGAGGAATCGCCAGAGATGAGTCCTCCTGTAGAGGTTAGCATACTAGATGGTGCTGCCATTGTTCAATCCCTGGATCCCAACAGGTCTGACAAGATAGTTCTAACGTTCAGTGATTATGCATTGAAGCTTGTATTACCTTATATATCTAAGCAGCGAATGTCATTGGAAAGGATTGATGTATTATGGGATACATAAAGAACCGACAGTTTCAAAGCACATAATCAAATTCCTGCTTACTGGAAATCATTCTTATTTTTGATGAAAACAAGACAATACTTAACGAGTTTCTGGCAACACAAATTAGTCTTTTGAAAAAACCACAAGGGCAGGTGGTTCTGACCACTTATAGAGAGGATGTTTTTTCGTTGCTAACACCAGCACTGATCCATTGGAACCAGATATCAGCAATATCCAGCCATGCAACCATAAGGAAGCTGATTCTTGTATGATTTTGCATACTGTGGATGCGTATAAACAAGGCTACAAGCGGGTAATGCTTTATGCAACTGACACAGATGTCTTAATGCTATCGATTTACACCATCAGTCAGTTAAACAATTGTAAACTGTGGCTAGCATTTGGACACGACAAACATTTCAGGTACATACCAGCTCATTTGATAGCCATCCGTCTCGGCCAAGATGTTTCGATTGGCCTTTTATTTCTTCATGCATTGTCAGGATGCGATGCCGTCTCTGCATTTGCAGGCATTGGCAAAAAGACAGCATTCACACAATTCATTATGCTCCATCTTTTCCCAGTATTTAAACGGTTGTCAAGTCCCTTACTTTCAGTGACAGATGATGATTTCAAAGTTGTGGAACGATACAGTATCTTATTATACACCAAAACCTCATCCCATGCGTTTGTAAATGAAGCTAGGAAGCATCTATTTTCTCAAGGAAATAGACGGATTAAAAACATTCCACCTACCATAGGGCTGTGTATCGAGCAGGTCACGTTTGGGGTCAAGCCATGATTGCCAATCCTGAGTTGCCTAATCCTAGTGACTGAGGGTGGATCAAGAACAATGACACTTGGGTCCCATTTTGGAGTTCTCTTCCGGAAGCTGCTGTGCCATTGTGAAGGCCTTTGCGTAGGAGAATAAGATACTTGCATAATACGAGTATATACTAAAAGTATTAGATACATTTAAGTATACACCCTATTATATATAGGTTTATATGATATGAATACATGACTTCAGTACGAATTACTGCTGTATAGAACTAACTGAATTATCTTTAATACATTTCATGATATGTTTTGATAATACCAGTATACATGATAAAACCAAGAATAGGGCCTCATTCCGAGTTTTGATCTACGGATCATTTTAGTTGTGTATAATTATGCATTAACCATACATGAACTGACTATTGAATTATCATTGTTTAGTAAACAATTACTACTATCGAATCGTACAATAACCTAACAGAATTAAGAAAACATATTTAACACTGAAGTTGTTTAGACTTGACCAAGTTCATTTGTTAGTTAACTTGTTTGTCATTGAAATACAAGTATTATTTTTTATATCATGCTTTTGATATGAACTGAAGTTTATGAATAGTTATGAAAAAAAGGTATTGTTAGGCTTAATCATGTTCTCATTTTCCTCATACTCAGTATTGAAGCTGATACTCAGTATTGAAGCTGATATACACGAAACAATTATTAGTATGTTCCCATGTTGGGCCTCATATATGTATTTAACCTTAATAATTAAATATGTAATACTTGTTATGAGATATTAATAATGCAAAAATGATTAATTATTTATAAAAAAAATTGTTCCATTGATTCAACATTATTTGTATTATTTGCATTACAATATAGGTATTTTTACTTTAGTGTTCCCCATTAGGGGCCTCATTAATGTTTGGAAGGAATTGTTTAGTTTTGCATTTTAAAAGTTGTAGGACATTTATTAAGATCAATTGAGTTAAATATTGTATGTAAGCTCAATCAGTGGACATGTTTAAGCATTAAATGTCTATCTAAACCATTATTTTAGAATTTTCCACCTGTTAGGGCCTCATTTTTGTAATTTTACTATGTTCGTAGTATTAAAATGTTTGATATATTAAATATTGATACATTTTGAGATAACGAAACAATAGTAAATGAAAAAATATGAATTGTTTTTGTTTTGTATCCTGTTACTCAAAAATGAAAAATGGGCCCCCTTTCGGAGCCTCATTTTAGGGCATATAGATTTATCCAATTGCGTGCCCTCATATCTAATTGAATTTAGCATACCTTAAAATGGTTATCTACAAAGTTTCATGCTTTCTTCAAAAAGATGAACATCTTTTTCCTATAACCTATGAATTATGGGAAGTTTTTAGTTTCATGTTGTTTATATTGTGATCTATTATGTCATACTATTCATTTCATTTTATATTTATGTTATATGATGTTACTATTTATTATTAAACTAAATATCGATTTCTTCCAAAGTGGATGTGATATTTTTTTGCGTAAACTTATGTGTTAAATAATAACAAACTGTTTGTGCTTTAGCCACACATTATTTTACCCAAGGACAACTGTTATTATTTGATTTATAAAACCAATTGTTTGAAATCCTTTGGTATTCATTAATTAAAAATGTATACTGAACTTTAAAAGTATTATTGTAATCACATGCCCTGGGTTTGGAATAAATCAGTGTTTTTACTTTAACGGTCATGTTTCCACTCTGCATAGATTGCAATATTTATTATGTTGAATACTCGTCAGTATACAAGTACTCTTTACTTCTCAAGGATTTTAACCAAGGAACCCTCGTATAAAGTTAATAAATGATTCATTTCACAACTCCTGCCTTACTTATTTCAAGGATTATTTTTCAATTATAAGCATAAGTATACTGGAGCTTAAGTTTAAATAATGGCATGTGAAGGGTCTATTATTCACATAACCCAGAATTTAACCTTTATTAAATGTATTTGTGTATAATCCATCTCATTCCCAGTGAATGTTGTGTTTGTAACTATGCTATTATTGTGTTTGTAAATTTACTTACGAAACATATTCGTATTGATATGATGATTGTAAATTAACATAATATTTCTTTAGGTGTCCTTGAATATGAATACATGTTTTGTGTTAGACAATTTAAGTATTAGGAAGGGAAACAAAGGCAACACAGTAGTTCACATATTTTAGGTTAATGGTTTATTATTATTTTCTGTGTTTAACTTCAAAAATGGTTTCAATTCAGTTTGTTTAGTTCAATTCAAATATTTCGTACTTGTGGCCATTTTAACTGATTGGATGTGTTTAAACAATATTATATTAACAGGTTCTTGACCTGCAGATGGTAAATTCTTCATGCACTTGTGATTATGTGGTGTTAAGTGAACATATTATTACCGTTGCTGATAAGCATGGCCGATTGTTGATACTACCTCTTAACCCCATTCAACAGTTGTAAACCACTAGTTATGTAGTGTATTGGAGAGATGCTTCTCTCATGTTTACCTGTTTCGCTGGCGCGGGAACATTGTCGATACAGAATATTATTAAAGCCTGTTAAACGGCCTTGTCATTCATGTAATTGCCTTTCTCCGTCATGGCACGGACGCGTCGAACGTATCGAATAGACAATGTTAAACTGTATGTCTTATGCACAAAAAGAAAAGGAACAGAGTTCAAAACAGGGCACAAATAACATACAGATATAGGCAAACTGTTTTATCAGCTTCGTTTCTTAATGACCACAAAGAATCTTGTCTGTAACATGGTTTACATTGTATGCGTTTGTCTGCAAAATAAGGGATACAAGTACATTTTTTCAGTACCAATAACAAGCGTGTCTTTCACCAATCCTGCAGTAGACAACAGTGTGGACGTAGTTGACAAAGACACCCGCACATTCACGTGCCGCACGACTGGAGGAATCCCAGCTGCAAATGTCACGTGGTACAAGACTAGCGGATCGTCTGAAACAGCGATCATAACGGATGTAACGTCATCACAGAATACCTTGGCAGACAAAACAGTCCTTGTCACAAGCACTTTGAGTTACACTGCTATGCGAGTGGACCACGGAAGTAAAATGCTCTGTAGAGCAAGTAATGTCGTGAGCGAGGTGAAGAAATCAACGCGAGAAATACTGCTAAATATATTATGTACGTATTTCTAGTACAGTTCATGTTTAGTATTTGTAACATCTCATGAAGAGTCAATAGATGCGCTAGTATATACAATACAATAGTATGTCACCAAAACAACATAATTGAACAAGACACATTGCAATATGATTTCTTTGTTATCTGTTTTAAGCTTATAGTTATTGAACATTACTTCGTTTATATTCATTCCTTACAGATGCAAATTACCCGAACACTGTAATGTATTATAGAAATATTTTGATTGCGTTGTTTGTACAGTTTTTAACTATTCTTGAACATTTAGTGTCTTCGAAAAGAGATCTCTGCATCCATTTAATCCCTCATAATTCTTCATGTACACGTCCGGTATTAGTTAATATTGTACATAACGGGTTGTTTTCTTGAAACGGGATTAACGTTCATGTTACAAATGTAACCTTATTACAAAACATATTTTACATGCATGAAAGAACGTTTTAAAAACAGCATTGTGCGTCTTATGTCATATAAAGGAAATGCACTATACGTGTATATTCTAGGAGAAATATAACAGACGGACAAGACATTAAACTACTCTATGCTGTTTTTAAAGAATAAATTTATATTTAACCCAAATCACATAATTCTACATGGGTATTTTCTAAATCATAATTCTACATGGGTATTTTCTAAATCAAAACGAAACTCGTGTTGTCTTTGTACAAAATGTATCAACTTCTAGGCACATGATATCTTGAAAAAATGAGGTGATTATATTACACATGAATTTTAAAATATATTTAACACTACACGTTTGTTTTATGCTGCATATATTTACTTCAAGCAAAAGAGCATCCAAAAATTATGTTTAGTTTACTTGATTTTGTATCTATGTGTTCGTTTGTTTTTGTTTGACTAATTTTGCATTTTACCTTTGGAACAGTTGCTCCAATGAAGTCCCCGTCGATAGAAATCTACAACAATATTAGCAGTTCAGTTTCTGTCAATGTTACATTGGTTTTCCATGCTCAAGCCTATCCGGCGCCGAAATACACGTGGCAAAGGTGTTTGATGACCTGTACAGACATCTATACTGGTTCAAAATACAAAGTTAACACTAATGCTCTGGTAACAAACCTGACCATACAGAATGTTGATCCGTGTGCTTTTGGAAATTATAGAGTTGTCGTCAGTAACGGCGTTGGCACAGCATGGATAGACATACAACCTCATTCACCAGGGTAAAGTAAAGTGCTCAGTGTTTGTAAACATTTTATAATGGCTGTGTAAACTTTATGAATTTCTTTGAATGTTTGACCGTGAAATTGAATTATATAATCTTTGTCTCCATTATGGAGCATTTTGCCTCGTTTTACAGCAAAACCAGAAACACCGAAATATCTCCATTGTGCGAACAAAGCGGCAACCTCAGTAGAGTGTTATTGGCTGACCGGGTATAACGACGGTCTGCCGCAGACTTTTTACATAGAATATAGGAAAGTTGACTCGACTACTTGGAATAATGTTTCTGTTGTCGAAGAAATATCCACATCGTTTGTATTGATGAACGTTACTGTTGACAATCTCAGCCCATCAACAGAATACCAAGCACGTATTTATGCCAAGAACACGATCGGTGTATCTCAGGCAACCGATACTGTAAAGTTCACATGTGAAGGTACGTGTTAGGCAGTTTTGAAAAGCACTTTATTATAATTTTCTTTTTATTTTATGTTATAAATGACAGCATCTTCAAATGAAGCATGTGGTAAATGAAGAGGGTTAAGTCATCTCCCGACAGTGTTTTGTTTAACTATATCTCAGACCGAATCGCCACTGTCACGCAAAAGTCGATGTCCCATATTGGGCCAATTGTTGGTGGAGTTATCCCAGGGGTACTTCTTGTTATCGTCTTAGTGGGCCTGATTTACTTCCGTCTGACTTACCATATTGACTTTAAAAAGAAAGGTAAGTTTAAATGCTTAGATTTCTATTGTGTTTACTTCAATGTATCTTGTCAGATAGTCTTTCGATTGATCATTCGCGCAGTGGATTTTTTATTGTCAATTTATTTGTATAGACATACTACTTATACTTATAACTAAAGGTAAAGAAAGCGATACAGCAGTTTATGAAGATGTGCGCAGCAGAAACGAAACAACAAACCGTGAGTAATTCGCTAGTAAAATATCTTGCTGGTGTTTATTAAAAGTGATTTTTTAAACCGTGCCTGTACCGCTGTACTGTTAACAGAATTTATACTGTTGAATGTTGTTTCTCGCTCGTTGAGTTATTGTTAATATTTAATGCAGTATATCAGTAAAAATTGTTTTTCGTATTCATACATTTCATACTATTGATCAAGTGGAATTATTAACTGAGTGCGCATTTGCAGGAGCCTTTGAAGGATTTTCATCAACTTCTCTGTACGTATTGTTTTATTATTTATATAGCTATTACAATTACAATAAACGTACCTAACAGTACAATTCGTAATTATTTAGAAAAATGTCTTAATAGTTTATAAAGATTGAATGTTATCGTGAACTGATATGATTCGGATATCTTTTGATCTAAAAAGGCATCAATTACGATGTCTTTTCGGACTGTATTACTTCTATTTGTTTGTTTTGATACTGATTTTAGTGTTGTGGTTTTATTTGTAAAAAATGATTTTCGTAAATTTATTTTAATGAACTGTATGAGAAGCTTAAAAAAATAAGAAATAAATAAATCGTTGTCCGACAAAAAATATCTGAAATCCCATGCTCTTAAAATTGTAATAATGTATTATATCGAGTATGCTTGGGTTAACAAAGACCCAACACGAAATGATAGTAGTTTTGTTTTAGTTAATGAAGTCTTTTGAAACTATCAAACTGACAATCAGAATAATGTACACCTCTTTTTACAATATGTATAATAAAAATATAGTGTTTTTTTTTTCATTATTAGAACCGTAATAGCTGCTATGGAGCATCCAACAAACGCCGCAAGGACCCAGTATGAGTTTCTTAGTAAGTAGCACTTTTGATTGTTTTTCAAAACAATCTCTCGCCAATTTATCAATAACTCAAACATATACGCATTTGCGCGTACATACATTAAGTAATCTATCAACTAGAAGTAATACGAAATTTCATGGTAATTGTATTTTATCTTATAGTGTTTAAGACATCGATTTGAATTATCGCAAATAAAATATATCGTATAATATCTTCATTTTAACTTTTTCATAAGTTAACATGATATTATAACTAGTTTTCTATCCTTTAAGCACCAGGCCAAAGGTGAGTGCATTTGCTTATCACAGGTGTTTATTTTTCCTTAAATATTATTGCCAACTGAAAAATTGTGGTCTTATCGCATGGTAGATTAAGTGTCATGTCGTGAGTTGCGCATGAAAGGATACTTGCAACATATTGTATCTTTTTAATACACATATGTATTCCATATTATACATCATTAATCGGAATAGATGCTAATTAATGATAGGCTGATCAATCACTTTTCAAATAAACATGGCGAACAGAGCCATCGCATGACGCTGAACATGTCTTTAAGATACCAAAATGCTTTTTTCCGCATCAAAACAACTAGTTTGTAGTGCACATGCAAAATGTCTTCATGTCTCGTATAATTGCAAGTTACTGTTGTTGTTGGCTGTAGATGCATACATGTATACCATACATTTTATATAACTCCACATCAACAAGTCAAGTGATTCAATGAAAACAAACCTCGCATGCTCTCTGTTCGAGGCTGTTGCATTCCGCTTCTTTTAATCTTACATCGTTTATCTTAAATGCCTCTTCAATAGATTACTGTTTCACAAGGGCTGGCTATCTGCTTTAGATTCAATCCTACACGTCTTGTAAAAAATATTGACTATCAATGCCGCCAACTGTTGAAGCCCCCAACACTACTATATATTTTAATGAGTTTATATTTTGGCCATGTGTTAATGAGGCTTGGTGTTGTTACGGTTTGTTAATTAACTTCAGCAAATAGGAACTCTTTAAATTTTACCCAGATGTGTCAAGATACAAGTTTTGTTATTAATCGAGAGCGGATATGCAACGCTCACAGAATTTTCGTCTTTCGCAGGTTTCTTGATGAAATTGTATTGACTGAATAAATAATATGTGAATACTATGGATACAATTGAGTTTTAGCAGGAATGCTATACAAAGCATCGAGAACTATCTTAACTTATCCCTCGCGTGTTTCTTTTAAAGCTTAACACATTTTGTGTATCTTTAAGATCTCCTGGTGAATATTCGTCGCTTCAAGATCCACTGCCTCATGACGACAACTTTCCACAAAGTGGGGCATTAGGGACAATTAAAATGGAGCTGCAAGGTACAGTGTATCCAGTCCGTATGGCAGATTAATTCGTGTAGATGCTCAGCTTTGGGAATGCCATGTTCTTGTTGCGCGGTTTTTTAATACATGCATATATGTGTTACTGAAATTAATGTTGGGATACCTTGTTGTGCATAAGACATTTAAATATATATTCTGATGCGCGGGTTAGTACATATTCGTTCTACTTTTCAGTGTAGTTCGTACTTTACTTACGATCATATATTTCATTGAATGCAAGGCATGTAAATCGCTGAAGTTATAATATAGTTAAATGCAGTTTTACGTTTTCCATTTCATGAAGTTATGTAAGAAATACATGTTTGATTTGTTTTTCGTTCGCAGAAGAGTCAGCGTATCAAAATGAAAGACTGGCTTGACTTGAAAAACGAAAAACTACATGGTAAAGCAAAGTTACACGTGCATGATTACATTCTTTACATGGTATCTCAAAAGTAGTGAACCGTGATTTAAATAGCATCATGACGTGAATTGTGTGCACACAGCAACGTGGATTTTAGATATTTTATTAATGTATCAGACATTCGATATGATATTCGGTATTCACATGCATACGTAAAAGTAATAACATGTTATGAATGTTATGTTTCATACATTCCAGCTACCATACTTTCCATATTGCTTGAATCGCCGCTACTGCAATATTGTGAATGTCTGAAACAAGGCATGAAACAAAGATGTTGGTTTTCACTCACCTAACAGATCCTTATTTAATTGTGCTGACCATAAACTTAATTTTATATTCTTTGTTGAATTTTCGATCTAAATGACGTTTTGCATACACACACATTATTTGTGCACAATTATTTTTTGTATAATTGAATATTAAAAATTGATGCCATATCAAGATTATTTAACAGTTGTAACTAAAGCTGCATGAAAATATAAAATAAATGTGTAAACATGCATTCATATACAATACACACAGTTTTATATTTTTAAAACAGTATAACAGACAACTAACGTGCAGGCACACATGCTCTTTCTTTCTCTTTTGTTAATATAATATAATATAATATAATATACAACGTGTGATACAAAACAGTAAAAAAAAATTGTAAATTTCATGATTTTTGACAAATAAAGATATATCTCTTCACTTCGAAAAATAAAATATTAATATGGTCCATTTTTTCCAAAACAAATTATTGACAAGTAAGTGTACTTAAGTAACACTTGTTTGTAATCAATTCATGTGCATTATATTGAATAAAGACTGGATGTGTTAACAGTCGCAAAATAGATCAGTTAAACTTTCCTCATATTGTTTACAAAAACAACATTAATTATCATTTAATATTTTTTCTAATAAAGATTTGTTCCTAAAACTCTAACAATGTACATCTTCAACAACACATACTGAAAACAGTACAATGTCAATTTTGATAGGAACAAAGTTTTACACATATCTATAAATCATTTACTTAGCTACCACAGTGTCGTGAGTACAAATAAAATAGAAGCACAACACAAACAGAAAAAAAGGAAAAAGAAAAAAGAGAATGAACATTTAAAGAATTCTTGCGTGAATAATACATGTTCAAACTTAAAGTGATTCTTTAACAAACAGGCATTCTTGTATCAGTTCTTTTTTATTATTCGGTTGCAGTAAACTTAAATATTTATACATAGATGACCTTTTGACAAGATTTCTCCAGTGATTTCTTTATTTGCCGCGTCCCCACGTCATCCACCAAGCCTCTAACAGAACAACACGACAATAAATGCAGGGCAGAAACCTTATATAAATAACTGTAGGATGTCGCAAATAGGAATGGTCAACATAAATTTGTGTTATTTAATAGTAAAAACAAATTTCATGACATACACTTTGGTCTTACAAAACATTCATCAACACGAAAAGCCACTGTCTATGTTCCACATATGGCTTTAGAAGTACAGTCAAAACTGACCTAACGGTCACTTGAGAATAACGGTCCATTGCAGACAACGGTCAGTCTGGATTCCACCCCCCCCCCCCCCCCCCGACGAAAATCACTGTATTACACTTGAGAATAAAGGTCAATTGTCAAAACGGCCAATGGCCAGTATATTTCACTCCGAAAGTCATGTTTGAAATGAAAATAATGGGCACGCGTCCGTCGTTTCGAATCACGAAAATTAAGAACACAAATGAAACAGGTGCACGTAACAATAGTAATATGTATTAGAATATAAAGAAGTGAAGCAATTATCGGCTGCATTCATAACGACTAAGCATGAGCACGCGACAAAGTCAATAGATCTTTATCGTTGATAAGGTATTAATACAACACAAAGCAGGCGAGTATTGTTATAAGAAGGATATAAAAGGATTAGTGATCGTCTGTTCAGAACAAAATATACATTGAATTGCAACTTTAAAAACAAACTAAATATTCTTTAACAAGATTTTGGCATCTTTTTCTTTGAATTAGAACGATATAGTTATATCGTATTTTCGGTTTATAACAGCGAATCCGCTTTAATATTTGTTCGGACGTTTCGTCAAAGTCACGTGACAATTTTTACATAAAAATACTTCCCAATGAATGTAATACGAACTCTCGGATTTATTCAATGAACGAGATGCATGAGTAAACAACAATTATATTGTTGAAAAATGTCAGTCAGTTTAAAAATAGTTATGAAATTAAATTAATTAAATCAATTTATAAGACATTATTCTGTTTTATTTAATATAAAGTTTTTATGTTATTATACTAAGGCCTAGTTATCGGCAATGAGCCTTGGTTTTACACTCTGTGCAAATGATTGGTTGGGGTAACGACGTGGCACTACTTACTGACAAACGATCTCAACAGTGGTGATCCAAGAATAGCGGTCACTTGTCGACAACGGTCGTTTTGGTCATTTCACTTGACTGACCGCTGTTTTCAGTTTTGACTGTATACGTTTGGGTATTCAAAACAATTTTTGTTACATTAGAGAAAGAGCAAGAAGAAAAAAAGCATCTTTCTTGACTGGAATAATGTTGACCATTACGGCAAAATCTGTAATTAATAATTTGTGCAGAGTTTGAACAGGGTTCAATTAACCAAGGACTATGAACTCTATGTACGATAAACTTTTAACCAACGGCTAACTTTTTTAGCACGTGAGGTCTGACTTTAAACAACCGACAGACACGTTTATAAATCAACATAACTCACAAAAAACAAATTGCTGAAGTACTATTTTATTTGATATATTAATAAAGGTATCTTGATTAAAGTGAATGTTGCTTCAAGTAAAACAAAAATATAATAAATTAACCAGTCTCAGTTTCGTCTCTCTTTTCTTCTCTCTGCAACAGTCTGCGTTTTATATTTACTATATGATGCTTTATTCTTAAATATTTTTATTGAAAGAAGGGATATAGTTGACACTTGTTCGTATTTCATTTCATCGTTCCTCAAAAAGTTGTAAATGTTGCTCTGGTCTCCTTCCTACCATTGAGCAATTCAATGGTTATTAAATTTAATGCGTTTTAATTCCCTTTTATTATTGTTTAATATGAGTTGCAATGCTTATATTTATCATGAATAATGCTGGGCCAAGTGTGAGGTTGAACGCTCTAAAACCGATTGAAACCCCCAATGCTTTGCATTGACCGATCCAATGCGGTCACCTCAGCTTTATTCTTTTATGTGTGTATGTTGTTTCGTATTGTGTTGTTTCGTACTGTTTTGGCAATTGGTAACTTGCCTTGAATAAACGACTAACTAATTGTTTATAATGAGAATGAAAAACTGCTCCAGCAGCTGGAGTTTCACTTCTTCATATTGATTATTAAGAGGTGTGTGTCATAACATGAACATGAATTGGCATTCTGACACAAATCGAAAATATGAGGATAAATTAGAATGGAATTTATCGTTTCAATATTTAAAAAAACATGAAACGTTATAGTTTTAACGTATGTAAATGTGTACTGTTATGAAATATTGGTAATGAGATTTGTTGCTTTGATTTATGGTTCTTTGGCCATTTTTATCAACATTCTTTTCTAAGTTAGTACATCCGCGTTCTGGCAACTTCCGAAATTAGTTTTAGGAGCCATACCATCAACAATTTTTAGTTGATCAATACAAGTTCAAATCGATCCTATTTATTTGTTTATACAAACGTTGGAAAAGTCAAAATTAGTAAAAATTATACTTATAATTTAATCATAGCAATTGTTTATAAACTTCTCATGTTTTGCCCCTACAAAAGACTAATAACGCTGGTGTTTAACCTTTGACATGCCAGGGCTGAAATCATACAACTTTGGTCTTATAACCAGAATTTTTTTGAGTTGCAAAGATGTTGCTAAGTGTGCATTTTCTTGTTTCATTAGTTCAGTATGATAAATTCTTAACCAATATTTAAGTGTTGCACAGGATGCAAGAAAAGTTTAGATTTCCTGAGAAAAAAAGTCTCACGCTCCTATTTTGAGAACGATGCGTTTTTGTGACGGAAACGGCAGACTGAGAAGATGCAGGAGAGGTCCCATATATCAAAAGCTCATTGAAATTATAGTTGCAGACAGTACATATAACATCAGTGTAGAAATTACTTAAAATGATACAAATATACACTTAATATGCGCAATGCAATATAAAAACGAGGACCAGAGTCCCTGGGTAGCTCACATTAAACCCAATGTTCTGAGCACCTTGTGGGAAGTTTCTGTAAGACTTTTATGACTAAGCCCAGACATCATGAGAACAAATGTTCTAAGTTAATTGTATGATGCGCAAAAGTATGACTTTTAACATGTTTAGATGGTTTACTAAAGTCATATATGGGATATTGCCCCATTCTCATGGCTTTCGAAAAAATTTATAACATACCCGCGGTAAGTAAACCAAATGTTAAAAGCACTTTTTGTAAGGATTGCGGGAAGTTGCACTTTAGCCAAAGCGATATAGTGACAATTGCCTTCCCCTTTGGTGGATATAATCATTGTCTTATTCTCCCGCCCTGTTTTTAGAACAGAGGTTCTGAGTATGTACCAGTTCAGAGTGATCGCTAGGCTTCAGAGCCATTTAATGAAAACTACACCCCCTTGGTGACCATGTTTTAAAACGGACCTGAACTATTTTTGAACTCAACCGCGATATCATTTAATAAATGTTCTGAGCAATTGCCATGAATGCGCAACAGGCGAGTTCTAAAGTGTTAACAAGGTTTAACAACATCGATAAAAGGACAATTACACCCTCTTATTGCGGAAGTTGCTTTAAACGCCCAGACCATTTTCGAATTTGGCCGATAACTAAATACAACAAGCAAGATTTATGTTGATTAGAGTAAGAAAAGTGACTTCTTGATTGTTTAACAAGTTTATCGCCATAAAAGGAAATCGACCCCACCTCCTGGCGGTTATAATGTTCAAACGACATAACCAATATATTACTAGAACAAATGTTCTGAGCACGTGTCATGGTAATAACCAAATGTTTCTTCTAGTGTTCTCAGTGTTTAACTATCGACAAACATCGTATAAAAGCAACTCGACCGCCTTCTGGCGGCCATGTTTTCTAACGAACCTGAACCATTTTCGGACTCGAATTTATTCTAACTGATATCATTATATAATATAAAGAACTGAAACTCTAGCTGATGGAGCAGTATTGCATTTTCATTATATGCAATTAGTTGGTCCTTCATTTCAGGCAAGTGACCAATTAAATGCCAAAACAGTACAAAACAACACAAAACAAAACAACATTAACACATGTAAGAATAAAGGTGTGGTCACCGCCTTGGAACGGTCAATGCGAAGCATTGGGAACACAATTTCTGAGCAAGTTTCATGATGATTTGAGAAAAATATGTCTTCAAGAGTCTTAAAAAGCGTTTTCTTTAATTTGACCTGATCACCTAGTTTTGGAGCCTACGTGATCAATTTGAATTAGGCCGAAACATCAATGGAAATCTATTTTCGCCCAGCTTCATGAAGATGCGGTAATAAATGTTGCTTCTTCAGTGTTCACAATATTATTGTTGACGACGGACAAAGGATGATTACAAAAGTTCATCATGAGAACGTTGTTCCCATATGATGTACAAATGATACAATATTTTTAATTTCATGATTTTCAACCATTTTAAAAAGGTCCAAATCAAGTCTTCTCCATTTTGAAGTAAATAACACACACATAATTCAAATTTAATGCTTAGATGTACTGCAGAAATGCGATTTTCGAGTTATATAATCAGTTGTTGTCAGTAAAATCCAATAACACAATCTGTTTTATCTCATAGCTGATACAAATTTTGCACATGCATAAGATATTATGTAGATCTCTGTAGTTACATAATTAAGAATATCATGTGACAGTCGTTCAATAGTTATGAGTAAGAAACTGAAGATAGTATAAATGAACAACTATTTAGTTCCATATTCAGTTAGATACAGTGGCTTGTCCATACAATAGTTGAAAACTGCAATTGTTGACACAAGCAACTGAAGATTAATCATTAGAAATAAACAAATCAATTTCACTTTAAAAAATACTTTATTTCATAGAAAGAGAACAAGTCTTTCAATAAAAGGGGTTCAAACGTCTTAAGGCAAAAACCTGAGACCAAAAGTATCTAAACTGCTCAATGCAGGTTGTGTCCTCACGGTTTTACTATGGACACACATTTTAATGAAAATCTGTCGTACCCTCGTGTATTATTATTAATGAGTAGAATTCAATATTATAGGGTAAAATAGTGAATGTATAGTGTTCAAAGGTTCTGAAGAGATAAACGTATAACTACCATGTCCGCTTGCGGCCATGTTTTCAACGGACAAGGGCATATCAAACTCTGCCGAGATATCACTTGAACACAAGTGCTTAGCAAAACGTATAATGATTGTGTAAAGAATGTGACTTCTAGAGTTTAAACAAGTCTAATATGCAGCCATATTCCATCTAATCCTTGGAAGTAAAGATTTTCAACGGACCAGAAGTATTTTTAACTAGATAAATCATTAGAACAAATGTTCAGGGCAAGTCTTTTGAGGATTATTCATAAAGTAAAATAAAATCGTTTTAACATAATGTTTACTTCTGAAAACATGCATTGTACAACCATACGAAAAGACACAAACATGTTCGTTCCAACAAATGCAACTGACAGAAATATGTTTTCAGAATATTATAGTTTAGAGAGATGAACAAGATAGGTGGTCTAGATTCAATTGAGTCTACTTAATATTATATCGAGTATTGAGTAGAGATGGGCGTGTTAATAAATCTGTTATTTCTTAGAATGCGCTCAAACTTTGACAACAGAATTCGTGTGGTTCAGTTTTAAGCCTTAACGTTAAGAAGCCCGTATAATGTTGATATAATGATGATTTCACATTAACATTTACATATAAAGCTTAAATTATGATACAAATGGCGTAATTATTGCTTATGTGTGTGCATTTAAGATAACAAACGGAAATCATTTCAACACGTACGCGTTATGTTCCAAGTCTAATTTGTTTTGAATCATTATTGTAAATTGTTGGATTGTATTGCATTCCCCAGACAAGTGTTTTATATAATCGGTGCGGTCATCAGATAAAATCGTTGTTTACTATATTTAGTGTTGTTACTCGCCACAATAAAATCAAAGTGTATGACTCAGTCTTGCTTAATCAGGGTCAGAGTATTTATCTTTATACAATCAATGCCATAATTTAATTGGGGTCAAATGGGGTCAAAATATGTCATCTATTCTTGTGATTAATTGTGGACCTTTAACTGCGATGAGTGCTTAAAGTACATCATGGTCCTATGGTCGTTTTATTTTTATGATCTCAAACGGGTGTTTACATTAACAAATGATTTAATGTTTAATTAGCCCTCAGTAAAATGTAGGTCATTACAACGGCGAAAGATATAGTTAATTTTCATTTTGTTTTTCACTGAAAGACCATTTTGCTGTTAACCACAGAAAATCATAACTTAGATATCTGTATCACCAATTAACAATACTATATTAAACTTTTTTAAATACGAATATAATATAAATAAGTAGTTCAATATATATATACATATAATGTATTATTATGTTTCGATTAACTCGTGTAAGGATGAATCAGGTGCATCGGCTTGTGACTGGCCGTCTGAATGAAAAACCTGGTGTACATTACACATGGTTTTAATAAAATGACTCTTGCGTGCGTTGTTCATACGTATATTTGAGCTTACAAAAGGGTAAATTAATAACCAATAAATTACTGGAGCCTTTGTTAAATAGTAGCTTGCTTTTAACTTTCATTAGAGATAATTCTACACTGATGAGATATTTTAATAAGTGTAAACGGCAATATCACTATCGCCTGACAAAGAAACCATAGGGAAAATATATATAATTTTATATTACAGTTGAACATACGATCTGGCAATTGATTTGAAAACGAAACCGATAGTTCATAATTATTCGTCTGCCCTAAACTAAATCCTATTTCCCATGACACCTAAATCCAAATGGAAATTATTAAATGAATATATAGTATCGATAGCACAAATACGAACTTACATAAGAGCATAATTAAGCATATTATATCTATTACTTTCAAGTCAATGGAATCCGTAATGAGAAATAACTAATAACTTTTATTTCAAGACACATATATCCAGTTTCACTCGCAGTGTTTGTTTGGAGTCGAGAATGGGGAATATATAAGACTTCATGTTAACGCGATTACGATGTTTTAAAACGAAAGTGGCTACTGATTCTGAGTTTATCGTGGATTGAAACATACATATAGTTGCTTGTTTATTGTTAAATAGTTACTGTAATTAAGCATGCGCGTTTGTTTTACAATATCAATAATATTGTATGATTCCAGTCACAAAGTGTATCTATAACAAATTTCTTCGGTTTATGTACATTTTAACGCACTTCTAAAGATGGACGTTTGCAAAACAAACTCCTTTCTAGAATGCAACATAACCCCTTGGATTTGGCGCACGCTTCCAATAGGCCTTGTCATCACGGGTACCATTGGGAATCTCCTCAACATTGCGGTGTTGCTTCGGCCAAGAATCTGTAAGATTTCGTCCACCATCTTTCTCCAGTGCTTGGCTGACTCGGATTTGTTTTTCCTTTGGACTACCGTACTTTCCCGTATTTACGAGGAGATAAATCTCGTTTATCTTACCGACTTAAATCCGCATGCTTTTTGCAGGACGCAGGTTTGGATAAACTACGTGTTTGGCGGGTACTCTATTTGGCTTTTGGCGGCATTGACCGTCGAAAGAACAATATTGAGTATATCCGCGGTGCTTGTAAGAAGAAGATGGATTGCTTATATCACATGTGGTGTCTTGTTCGTTAGTTGCGTTCTCTTTCCTCTTGATTTCTTCTGGAGTTCTCAATCTCAGCCACAAAACGGCTGTCATTGGAAAATGGGCTTTGGACCTTTTTTAAGTGACATCTGGCCAATTGTGGTACTAGTGGTACTCAATGTTGTTCCAATGTTGATTATAATTCTTGGCAACATTAACATCCAATTAACATAGTCAGACAGTAGAGGCGTTTACTTTCGAAGCAATTGGCTCAGAAAAGCAACCACAACACGGATACAGTAGAGGTATCTCAATCACGCACAAATAAAGACGCTTCCAAACCTTCCGTAACTAGGATGCTGCTGATTATCAGCATTATCCTCATAATGACGACCTTACCGTTCCCAATCTACAGATGCTTGTGGTTCCAGATTTACGACTCCACTCTTAGGGCCCATGCTAAGCGCCATCTTTACGACGCCGTAATAGAGGTCATCCTGTATTGCAACTACGCGTTTAATTTTTTCTTGTACTTCGTCAGCGGTTTACTGTTTAAAGAAGAATGGCTTAAGATGGTGGAGGAAGTGCGGTTAAAGCTTTCATTATTTTGTTCATTCCGGTGTCTTACCGCGAATGAAAGACAACAAGACAACTCATGTACTTTTCGAGGTTCGGAACAAACGGCGCATCCTTTTTAATTAGTCAAATCTCTTAGGGTTTATAAGTATAGTGAAATTATGTTGAACGTTCATACACGAATCCTTTTTTGTCTTAATTTTGGAAAGTTGACTATCGATAACCTGATCTATAATCATGCATTCTATATAGACGAACTAATTAATTTCAATTGGGACGAAATTCCAGCACGTCATGTCACTATTTCAACGTTATTTCACCAAACAAATATTTCAAGCGATTGGTAAGAAAAAGTCTGTATATCAATGCTTAGGTAACCAATAGGAACTGTGGTATATGAACTGGTTCGGTCACAATTGCATTTGTTTACAGATGGTGTACTTAATGTTATTCATAATTGTAAGCATATTATGCTATTTGTATATAAAAACGATGTGTGATCATACGTTGATACAACATCAACAAATTTCAACTACAGCATGGTAATGTCATATGAAGTCAGCGTGGATGTCCTTGCAAGTGAAGTTGGAACTTACAATGTGTGCTTTGAAAATGTATACGCTTAAAGTCTGTATTTTCCTGTTGTTGATAAAGTTTGAAAAACATATTTGTTTAATAACTTATAACTTGAGATTGTTTTTGTTTGGCTATATGAGAAGAGATAACAACATGTATGTGCATATATTTACTTTATATTATTTGTCACATCACATTTACTATCATTAATGCATATATAATATATTCGTGTATAGATGTATACAAAATCAGTCTGTGTTTGAAATGTATTTATGGTCCTAAGAGTGAAATAAGATTGTTATGAAAAACATTGGTGAAACAGAGGTGCATTATTTAATGTCTCGGAATCCTTAATCGTTCGGATTCTTTTTCTTACACTTTGATTTTGGATGCAGAATTGACGGAATTGGAAATATTACAAGAAAAAACAGAAAATCTTATTACATTTCTAAAACCGTAAGTATAACATTAAATTAAGTAATCAACCTTTTATATTCATTTTGTTGAAAAAATTGATAAATCTTTTGTTTTGACAATTTCATTTTAGCGGTAATACATACAGAACATATCACGACTACATGTTTAACATATTGTACTTGACTACTTTGTATAGTTTATTTCGTGTTTTCAATGTGTTATCTTAAATACAAATAAAAAAATAAGTTGCTTTTTTAAAATTTGATAAAGCGTGCAGTATATAGAAACTCCGGATTTCCTTTTTTTTCATATGCACACTATTTATTGCTCATCACGTTTCTTCATTAGACAGAATTTTAGAAAAGGTAAAACCCACACAAACGTACATGTACGTTGCTTGGAACAACCGGCCGTTAAGGAGCTCGGTTGTTTTCCGAGAAAACCCGAGGTATTGTCATAGCCAGCTCGTCCGCCGTCCGCCGGGCTAAAACCTACACATTGGCTCTTAAATCAAATTGCTTCCACCTACAACTTTGAAACTTCATTTGTAGATGCACCTTCATGAGTTCTACACGCCACATCCATTTTTGGGTCACTAGGTCAAAGGTCAAGGTCACTAAGACCTCTAAAAAAATTCTGACAAGCTTTCATTAATTCAAAACTGCACCCGCAGCCAAGCGTTGGCACCCGTTATGCGGTGCTCTTGTTGTGTTAAATAAGTCAAATAAAAATAAAATGAGTGGCATTGTTATATCATTTAATTATATTTGGTATCGACGTACCAAAATTACCGTCTAGCAAAATGAGTCGTATGCGGCATTTGTCGTGGAATTTGTCAGACTATAATTTATTATTGAATACTTGTCCTCAAACAAAATGTTTCATCTCCGGCAAGAACCTTCAGAAAACTAAGGTGGTTTTAAAAGTCAATGCAAATACAAAGAAAAATTTTCGGATGTCATGAAGAATTATATATACATTAGGCAACTCATTGGAAATATTCCAGAAGGTATTGTAGTGTTTATGTAGGCTCTTATTTTCTTCATAGTAAATTTCACATAATACATATTTGAACATTGGAAAATACACACATGTCTGACATCATATACCAGCTAGAAGAAGCTCAATAGACATTTGTTATGTGATTGGGGAAAATGATATTAAACACTAAGCAAAGTTTGAACTCAATATTAAAGTTACCCAATCATGCCAGGCAGACTTATCAACTAGTACATGTCGGCCAAAGTGTGTAAACACTTTAATTTAAAGACATGTATAACGTTAATCTAGAAAACTTTAGTATTAAATGAAATGCGCTTATCAATATATTTTAATTGTAACCTTGCGATATCATAAACCGGGGGAAGTTTTTGCATGCCAGATGACACATCTTTGCATTCGAGGAATGTTCAAACAGTGATAGCAAATGACAATTTAACGCCGCTGCTCAAACGGTTCGATTATGATTATTGTATTTCGCAATTTGAGAAATTATTCTACAGCTATGTTAAACATTAATTATTCTGCTATAAAACAACAACACAATCTTATAACTGATTTTCAATTACAAAATAAAATGAAAATGCTAATTCGTAAAACGTGATGGAATCGTTCATCAAAATTGTCTCAATTCAACAAGGAAACTTGTTGTTTTTTAACGAATTGTATTTAAAAACATAAAAAGGTCGCATTTATTGAAATTTTTACAGGATCTAGTGAGAAATATTGATCGTTTATTTGGTTTACACCGTCGAATTAGGCATTTTGAAATATTACTTAAGTACATTTGCCTTAACTTTGTAACCACACGCGTTATTGCGAAATAATGTTTTGTATATAAAGCAAGTTTTACCTAACAAGATGAAACTGTTACGAACAGGACTTTGTAAAACTGGGACCATGAAGATTGTTACGGTTTAACTATTGATAGTGGTTGCTGGTGAGTATTCGATCATGAGATTTGATGATGACTTTCTAAAATTATTACCCAGCACTAACATGAACAGTAATTGTATTTAATACAAGAAATCGGCCGTTAGACGTAGGAAGAATATTATTTAAATATTAGATAATCTAATGTTAATAAATTTCATCGAGTTTTATTTAAATGGAATCATTCATAACGGGGTCAAAATAAATGTGTTTATTTGTAATGTTAAATTTAACAAGTAGATATTTGAGATTGTTGAATGATATAAACGGCCCGTTTTGAAATATATGTATATATTTTTAATACCTGACATCATGTTTATTATCATCAATAACAATTACATTGATGAGATATCATCGCGTGGAAGATATGTGCCTGTGATGAAAACAGCACAACAGGCAGTATGATCACGTCATGTGGTTTATTTGCATACCGTCATTTGATGATTTATACTGCCAAGTTTGCTATGTCTATTTTCAAAATTAAGAAAAAAACTATTCAGAACATGATGGAATTAAAATAACACACCACATCTGTGTAAAATAAATAAATAGTATTTTTACACCAAGGCTTGTAGTTAAGGTACTTGAAGCCTCGCTAGATTAAATGTATTCATCATCTTTATGTTCTATATAGCACGTATGTTTAATATGGTGAGATACCATATATAAAAAGAAAGCCTGTTTAAATGTTTGCTTTGCGTAAGCGCTCATAAAAATATGTATTGTAAAATTACTACACATCCTGTTTCATCTACAATATAGAAAAATATATGCAGTGTTTAAATATAACGCTTTTTATTCAGAAAATACGCACACATTTACTTATAATACAATAATATTCATTTTTGAATTATTTACTATAGAACAGGACACTGCCGAGGAGGGAGAGATATGCGGTGGATTTGAAGGCATCCAATGTGAATCAGGCTGTTGGTGTGATTAAAGTTTAGGCATAGCCGGTATATGTCGGCACCGTCGTGGTATGGTATTCTTGTGTATATTGAGCGGTATCTCATTACAAAGAACATATTGACAAAACAACATTTTTAAAAGAATAAATGCTAGAAATAAAAAACACACTCGACACAGTTTTAGATTTAATCCTTTGAAACTTAAGGTCTATGCTATATATATTTATTATACCACTTTATTGATATCTGCCTGATATAACGCTGCATAATATATTAATTTGTATATCAGTTACTCAAGAAGTTGATATATCAGTCAATGTTTGAAGATAGATCATCTTAATCGGAATCAACTATACAGTTATCATTATTACCTGATGTCTTATATAAATGATAATTAACTATTTTTGGCTATGTCCTCGTAGAAAAAGAAATTTGCAGTGTTTTAAACTGTTACCGGTGAATATCGAACTGTTGACCGGTCAACAGTTTGAATTATTACCTGATGTCTTATATAAATGATAATTAATTATTTTTTGCTATTTCCTCGTCGAAAAAGAAATTTGCAATGTTTTAAACTGTTACCGGTGAATATCGAACTGTTGACCGGTCAACAGTTTGAACTGTTGCCCGCTGGAATAATGACGTCATTTCGTCGAAAAAATTACGTCATTTTACAGTTAAACAGTCAAACTTATTTATTTTATCGATAACTGTTGTGTGTAAATCAAAATTTAGTTTGCTCTTATTTCCATGCTGGAAATTTGATCAGGTAATAAAACACTTATTTCATGGATGCTTGGTGAACAGTCAAAACTGTTGTCCCTCGGTATCAGGGATGACTTTGGTACTGTTGCCCGAGGCCGAAAGGGAAACAGTTTTGACTGTTCACCGCGCATCCATGAAATAAGTGTATACTGTTGCCCGCTGGAATAATGACGTCATTTCGTCGAAAAAATGACGTCATTTTACAGTTAAACAGTCAAAATGATTTATTTTATCCATTACTGTTGTGTGTTAATAAAAATTCAGTTTGCTGTTATTTCTATGTTGGAAATTTGATCAGGTAATAAAACACTTATTTCATGGATGCTTGGTGAACAGTCAAAACTGTTGTCCCTCGGTATCAGGGCTGACATTTGGAACTGTTGCCCTCGGCCTGTCGGCCTCGGGCAACAGTACCAAAGTCATCCCTGATACCTTGGGATACAGTTTTGACTGTTCACCGCGCATCCATGAAATAAGTGTATACTGTTGCCCGCTTGAATAATGACGTCATTTCGTCGAAAAAATGACGTCATTTTAAAGTTAAACAGTCAAATTTATTTATTTTATCGATTACTGTTGTGTGTAAATAAACATTTAGTTTGCTGTTATTTCTATGTTGGAAATTTGATCAGGTAATAAAACACTTGTTTCATGGATGCTTGGTGAACAGTCAAAACTGTTGTCCCTCGGTATCAGGGCTGACATTTGGAACTGTTGCCCTCGGCCTATCGGCCTCGGGCAACAATACCAAAGTCATCCCTGATACCTTGAGTAACAGTTTTGACTGTTCACCGCGCATCCATGAAATAAGTGTATACTGTTTGATGCCAATATGTTATACATTTTATACACACAAAGCTACATAAACAGCCAAAAACAACAGCATAGTTTACAAATATTAAGCGCAAGAACTCATGACGTCATTATTTACACATCAAACGTCAAAATCATATTAATTCCCGTTAAAAAAGCAGCGTCGTAGCTTTTATTTTTTACTCTTTTTTATAAAATGGGGGACATAGAGGTATGATTAACAGAAAACAGATTACTGCTTGATAGTTTCGTAATATATCAAACCCCACACGAATAAAATTACCGTTATAGAGCCTCGCCATTAATTTTATTTAAGCCTCGCCTGATATATGACAAACCTATCAGGCAGTTACATGCTATCTTCTTTCTATATATATACAATTGGGTTTGTCTCCGGAGTGTCATTGGCGTCGCTCTGGAGAGCGGCGACTAGTATGTAATGCAATTGTTTTCGCTTATGGGAGGAGAAGTAATTTTACGGATCAATGTATATATTTTTGTTTTAAGAATATCTTGCATAGTGGTGAATTTTTGTGTAAATTAGTGTAAATAAGTACTACATTTGTATTAAATAACTGATCCACAACTGATCACAGGGGAAGGATCACAGGGACTGGGCAAATACGCGAAACTTTCTGGTTTTGTATAAAAACAAAACATAATCAAACTATATTTATTTTGTGTTTTTTTCTAATTTGCTTATTTAGTGGAGAATCAATGTAGTACGATATCTGACGACCTATCGCGCAAGCAAGTTTATTGGAAGGCGTAGTGGTACGAAAACGTACAATGTATTAGTTAATTAAAAGACATATGATAACCATCGCTAAACACAACTTCACCAAATAGCAGTACATAACTGATGTCAGCCGGAATAGCTCAGTTGGGAGAGCGTTAGACTGAAGCTGTTTACGCAACAATCATCTAAAGGCCCCCGGTTCAATCCCGGGTTCCGGCACGAACGGAACATTTCGGCGGCTGACAATTTTTTTCAGTCAGGTAAATAAATATAATTAAGCTTTATTTTATATAGACATATTTAAATCCATTTTACTACAATTGGACATTTTTATTAAAATTAATGGATGCCGCGTGGTGACAACGTTAATTAAAATTTCTTACATCACTTAAATATCTTATAAAAAATACACGTGTTTTTATATTAACAAATAAATGCAAACAAAACATCTATTATCCATGTATTTGTATGGTTGTCTATCATAGGCCCTACGTACTATCCCTACCACATATAGAGCGCGAAGCGCGACACGTATTACTGATTGTAACAATGAGTTGTGATAAAGGAAGCAGCCGCTTATCAAGGAGGAGCTGTGTCCCAGCAACCCGTTTCCCTAGAGTCAAGCACTCCTCGGATTTTTATTTTAAGAACCACATATAGAGCGCGAAGCGCGACACGTATTACTATCCAGGTGGTATGGGCCCTTTAGCATTATCCGACCATTACGTCCACAGTTATCTTCCTTAGAATTTGAGAAATTTTGAAATCGTTGTTCGAAGTCCAAAATTTTTACCGATTGTTTCCAAACTTGCACAGGTTTTTTTTATCAAAGAGGACCCGACCCAAACTCTATATGAGCAATGTCGGACCATAAGTCCAGAATTATGTCTCTTTGAGTTTAAAAAATAAAAGTGAAAAACTGCTTGGTTAGGTGATAATGTCAACATTTTTCATCAGATTCTTTCCAAACTTACAGTGTCTTCATATCAATGAGCATTTTTACCTCATTTAAAATGAGAAACATCGGGACAATAAGTCCAGATTTTTTTTCTATTAAATTTGACAAAATAAACAATTTCCACTTGTTTAAAAGATTTCACAACTTTCGTCTGAATTTGTCCAAGCTTGTTAAGTGTTTTTATATCAGTATTACTCGAACCGTATTGAAAAAGATGAATATCGGAGCAATAAATCTATTATGATCTTAAACTGAATTTCAAAGTATTGTGAAATGCAGCTTCTTTATGCAATTTACAGTTTTCATTCAATTTTGTTTTCAAACTTTTACAGTGTTTTCATATCAATGAGTACTCAACCCCTATCGTAAATGAGCAACGTAAGAATAGGTTCAGAATCATCTCCCCTTGAAGTTGAGAAAAATATGAAATTACGCTAACAAGATGAAGCAGATTTTTTAAAACATACACAGTTCTGTTCCATTAATGAAAACTGAACACGGATGCCAAAAAAAAAGGAAACCAATGCAAATAAAATGAACTATGAAATATTTGGGGGTTACAACACAAAACCATAGATAATGGTTATTTGCGGGTAATAACACAACATCATAAATAATGGTTATTTGGGGGTTATAACACAAAATTATAGATAATGGTTATACCAGTATCTGTTTCTATTTTGTATAAAATAATCGGCTAATATATTTATATTTACAGTAGAAAAAAATTGTTTCATGTAACTTCATTGAGTGCCTTTTACACTGAAATTCCCGACGCCCTTTGATGCTTTGCATCAATACTTATCTTGTTATTCGTAGGTGATAAATATGGTTAACACCCAACGTTTCCTCGGCATGAACTAATCCGTAGACATTTTATAAAGTGTGCAAGATATTTGTGGTTTAACGTCGTTTTGTTTTACATGTATTGAATATTTTGGTTCACGTATGTTTTCTTCATTTTCGCCAGAGCAATCTGCAAAGGTTTAAGAATGCTACGGATTAAAATTGTTGCCGAGTGACAGTTATAAAAATTTCATTCAAACATGCATTTCATTTATAATTTCAGGTTTTTTGTTTGGGTGGCAGTAGTTTTCATAAGATCATTTTCCTTTAGCGAAACCGCTATTCAACGCGGCAAAACAACAAATAGTGGATTGTTAATGTTATTATAATAAAATGAAGACTAAATTAAGAACATATATTAATAACATAAACGTTTGTATTAAAACCACGTCCAAATTGCTTTCGTTAACCCCTTTTGATATATTTTGCATGTATAGATTTTTTTTGCAAATAATTGTAGCTATACAAGGTATATTAATAATTATGCTGTTTTGCACAATGCGTCCTGAATCTCTTTAATATAGTTTTCAAAACAACTATTTTTCACACACATGCCATGTATTTTAGTTATGGTATTCTTCAACCGCAAAACATAACCCCTGACCCCTCCGAAAAACAACAGCAATACAAAAACTGCGTCATTATTTATGCTGTGCTTTTGTAGTTGATAATGCTTAGTAATAAGCAATTTTGCGGTACAATAAGTTTGTAAGTATCTTTTTAAACCCAGATAACCCAAGACGATTTCTCATCTATTGCATTATTGTACATTTGTTCTGTTACATTTGTTTTCTGATTCAAACCTTTACATGTGACCTTCTGTGTACGTTATTATGTCGCCAGAAATGTATTTGTGTTGAACTATGTAGCCAGAAGTGTTCCTGAGTTGAATGTTTTGCTATGTTTTAATATTCTCAGATATACATCGAACGGCAGTTGTGTATATTGATAAAACGCTTTATATGTACCATGAACCTATAGAAACTATTCCTTAATGCAAATATTGAATACGATCATAGCTTTTATTTTATTTTATTAAAACAGTTATGTGGACTGTGTATTGTCAAATAATACTTAAAACGATATAGGTCGTGGAACATTTTGCAAATGTTAATGATTAAAATAAAAACAAAATATGATGTTGACAGGAACAATTGTGAACTACACGAATCGAAATTAGTGATCATATTTCTTTGTATGTGTCTTAACTTCAGTACTGTGTAGATCATGTTAAAAGAATTTCTACCCCTGATGATGTGTCTGGGGTTTAATTCTTATTCTTATCGTCGCACTTTGAGAAGATCGTAAATGATGATAAATGATAACATGCGTTATATGGTGACATGTACATAAGAAGTCAGGATATACTTCGCGATGGTATAATTGATCAACATGTTTATTTATTCTGAGATATTAAGTCAAAACAATGTTTCTTGAGTACTTACCGTATTCTGATATTACAGTCAATAATACCGCAAAACGAACAACGCTTGAAAATAGAGAAAACATTACATTGTTTACAAATCATTCCAAAATACAATACACACTATCAAGACGAATATCAGAACCTGATAACAAAGCTTATAGACTTGAATCATTTCTTCAAAGATACATGCATTTGTCGGGTTTTGAAATTATCTTTTTTAAGTATTCTCTGTGCAGCCGTTGAACAGTGGCAACGTTTAATTATTTTAAAAGCACATAAATATAGAGTGTGGTGCGAACTCTAGTAATTGGAATGGCTGTTTGAACGAAACACATGTTGTGTTGGCTGATTGCTTTATTCGAATAATGTTTATATATATGTATACGTATACATGAACTTATAAGAGGGTTTATTATAAAATTCGATTTATTGAGGCTTTGTTAAATATTTACTTGTTTTGAACTCCAATAAGATGAAATGATACACTAAAACGCTGTGCTAGTTAGTAGAACTAACAATATCCGCAATGACTTACAAATAAACATTTGGGAATGGCCTCATATAATCTTACAAGTATATATATATATATATGTTTCTTATAACATCCGATAATTGCTTTGTCAACAAGAGTGTGCATTTGAAAAAGGTCCTAACCTTTCGTATAAATATGTAATTTGATTATTCATCAGCCTTAACGTCAATGATATGAAATCTTACTCCATATAGAAATTGTCCAATTGATATAAATACGTATATATTCGAACTAACATATGAGCACAAAGAAGAAAGTCATATATATTTCCTCTCAATGCGGCGACTGTATTGCAATCTTTAATGATAAATTATTTAGATTATCGATTATGTTTCAAAGCACACACTACTAATTAATATTGGGGTTTATTAGCATATTCAATTGAAGGAGGCTTAGTTGAATAACTTGCTTTGAACTTCAATTCGATGAAAGATACACTCATACGTTTTTTATAATTTGTGGAGCTAACAATGTAAGAATTGACTGGCAAGTCAACATGGGGATGTGTCCTGATATAATATTACAATAATATTTATTGTTAATTTTACATCCGGTGATTGCTTTTTTAACGATAGTGTTCAGATGAAAAAGACCAGACTCAAATGAAGAAATCGATCCAATATATCATACGTATTCATGTACCATAAACTATTTGATATGTTTCATAAACCTAATTCTTAATCAATATTATCAAATTAAGAATAATACCAAAGTATCGATAGAACAAACACGAGCAATTATACAAGCACACAGACTCAAGTCGTTTATATTACCTCTTATTTTGATGACTTAATTGGGCTAACATTAACAATGTATAAGTTTTTTCTTAAGAGACAAACTAATTACTTATAAAGATAAATCCGGGTTCGCGAATAATCTGAGGAATGCAGAATGTATAATAAAAACCATCTTGGTAACGTGAGTACATTTATCTTGATTAAACTGTAGTGTCGCTTTAATATTTGATGGGAACAAACAATAAGTTAATGTTGTATTGTAAAATACTAATGGATTTTACGATATAAGCGTGTGTTTGTTATAACACAATCAATAGAATAATCGATTTATATCACCGCTACAACAGTACTGAAGTGAAGTTCTTGTGTATGGCCCACGGTTCCATGCTCCAGTCCTCACAAATGCGATTGGTAATGTTTATAAAATTGCGATGTTGCTACGTCAATGAATCTGGACAATATATTCCAGTGTCTCTCCCGTCTCGGATTTGTTTTTCCTTTAGACTACCGTCGTAACAATATAAAGAAGTGATACTCCAGCTGCTGGATATAAGCATTTATACGGTGGCATAGAGGTGAAATTCACTCCTCTTTTTTTTTAAATTGCACTCCTCTTTTTTTTTATCTTGTGGCCTCGATTTAGTTACTCGAGGCCACGACTTACTAACTCGTGGTCGAGAGTTAGCTATGTCGTGGCCACGAGTTAGCTCTTTCGTGACGACGAGATAGAAAAAAGAGGAGTGCAAGACTAAATCAAAGAGTAGTGCAATTAAAAAAGGGAGCGGTGCAGTAAATAAAAGCATTAAAGCATTTGCATTAAACAAAAGAGGACAGATTTTTAGCTATCTCGAGGGAACGAGTTAGTCAGCCAATCAAACTTTGCATAACATGTGCAAATATTATGTACGCATATATATAGCTGACCAAAGCGGGATTTTATTGTGATGATTACTTCCCTTTGTATAAAGATCAGCACGGACGACCATATGGAACAATTTGATTGGCTAACTAACTCAGCTAAGTCGGGATCTCGAGATAGCTAAATTTCTCTCCTCTTTTGTTTAATCCATCCGTCCTTTATGTACTGCACCGCTGGCTTTTAAATTGCACTCCTCTATTTTTTAGTTTTACACTTCTCTTTTTTCTATCTTGTGGCCACGAGTTAGTAAGTCTTGGCCACGAGATAGAAAAAAGAGGTATGCAATTTTAAAAAAGAGGAGTGAATTACACCTCTATGCCACCGTACATATACCAAGTGATTGATCTCGTTTATTCTACTCGCTTATCTTAGCGATCCATACATGGAGGCGTTTTGGAAAATGTTGTCTCGGATACACCAAGTGTTTGGGACGGTGGTGTAATCCATTTGAGTATTGGTGGCCTTGACCTTCGAAAGAACGAACGTAAGTAGATCGGCAATGCTCGTGAGCTGTCGCATAGAAGCGGGTGTAAGTGGAAAATGGGCTTTGGGCCGTGGTACGTTGATATTCGGCCGTTAGCCCGGTACGGTATTTGTGGTACTCAATGTTGTTCACATGTTAATTATAATTATCAGCAACTATAATATCCGCATCAATATACATTTGTATTCAAGCAAAAAATGTCTCTAACGTAATAGGGAGGAATTCAGAACTACAATAGTAGCATGCATCCATTTCAAACCCCCGATTCGTCACTACAACTCTTGCTGATCAGCATTTTCTTCAGGACAACCTTACCGTTCACGATCTGTACATGTGCTCAAGATGTCGAAGCGTCCATGTTTTTGTAGAATTCTGAGTCGAGATAGAAAGCAAGAGAGAGCATTTAATTTTTTTTAATTCGGAAAACACGGTCCTACCTGTTTAATTGTATCAATGTCGTTATAACACATTAGAAATACTTGTACCAAACTATTCTCCAACTGTGAACATTGTTTATCGATACTCAATACCATTTTTCGACGAACTGACTTACTTTCGTTTATCACATAGCCAATATTTTCACTGACGAGACGTAATTTCACATTTTCGACTTTATGTCACAAAATATATTTCGGTCACAAGGAAAGAAACGAATGTTAAGGGAATGGAAACGATCTTAATTTGGTTTTGCACAGGTTATTTGCAATGTAATACAAATAAAATGTGATAAAGAAGTTAGCCTCCTGACTAATTGAATAACTTCAAAAGAATTATTTTGTTATAAATCTTATTTTCGCATCACTTCATCCAAGCATTCATAAATATAGTAAATTTCATGATCACAACTTTAAGATATAGTGTAAATTACTTGTGAAGTACTGCTTATGTCGTATTTCTTATATTGTTGATTTAAGAAAGCGAACTGTTGGGCGGAGCTTATGAAATATATGTAAACTATGTTATATTGTAAAATATGTTTTTGCGCACACTATTAATTTTACTGTGATGTCCCACATTCGCCATAGGTTTACAGTTTACGACGTCTAGGAACTGCGATAGGCACAACCCATTTTCATTGAGCCACACTGGCGGGTACGGTCTGGTATCTGTTGGATAATGGAGGGAGTCAACAGATAATGTAGACGTTGTATTATCTGCTTTATGGTGACACATGTATTTATTAACAGATAATAACAAAACAGCAATATGTTTCGCGGTATGAAACTCCAGTAGACGTAAATTTAGAATATCAATAATATATAATAAAATCTTATTTAAATAATGCTAGCGAGATATGGAACAAAACGGAACCATTCATACATTTGATTAGATCAATGCGTTCTAAGTGAGTGTGTTATTTAGATAGTAGAATATGAACACATACTATCAATCTATGCTTCAGTTGATTTTAGCACTAGATGTATGTCGACGTATGTGTTCCACGGTCTATTTTAACGAATTGTATTATAGTTTATAGATTTCGAATATCTTAAACATCAATCTTTTGAAAAATGTTTTATTAACATGTTTATAAAGTCCTTGACAGGAATTTCCAAATACCGCGTTACTTGCTTCTTATTCGCACGTGAACCTGTTTTTACAAACGTTTGTGCGCTCACTGTTTCAATCTATTCACACCACCTTACTGTCGGTGCGTTGGTCACATTTCATAGGAACAAGTAATAAAGACGTAAAGCTATTTTTTCCATATGTTGTGTGCAAAGATCACGAACTAATTGTCACAATCCATATTCTTTAATTAAAACTTATACTAAAACACACAAATATGTAATTTGTAAACACTAGTATTGCTTTAAATTGGAACGACAATATCAAACATACTTGTACTTAACATACAGGTTTTAATATTCTCCTTTGCTCGGGTCTAAAAAGCCCGCTTCCGTGCTTCTAATTCGCACGTGTATCTGGCCCCGCATTTACCAGACTTTTCCTAGACTGAATAATAAAACATAGATGTAGAACCAATAAAATTGGTTCGCCGTTTGAATATATGATGGCTTTTAATGTGGCTTACTAATAAATACTGTGTTCATTATGAAGACGTGTATTTATAGGTTTCAATTTTTGCGCCATATAAATCTTTTAAATACTATAAGAAAACAACTGTTTCAAACATATTCTTGATGTCAAGACTTAGTCTAAGATTTTGTTGGGGAATATGAGCACTGTTCTCAAATGGAGAGTAAGTTAGTTCTCTTTTCCTTGTTCCTTATTCCTTATTCGAATAAGGAATGAGGAACAGTTCCTTATTCCTTATTCAAGCTTAACAAATTTGATATCGGGTTTTAAAGAAAATTATGCATACAATTGTTGAGTAAATCAAAACAAAATAACTCGAATACTTTTTCCTTTATGTATTACGTTACATATTCTTGTTTCTTCCTCGCGCTTACATAGGATTTCTTCGTATAAAACGAACCGATATTTTCTAATTCAAATACTAACTTCACATCCACAAAACATAAAGCATATAACATTATTTTATATCTATGTGATATATAAGTGCAATCTTGTACATTTTAACATTTTTTATTTATTTATAATCCAGTTCCTTTTCGCGGTTGAATAAGGAAAAAAGAGCCGGTTCCTTATTCAAGCAAAATAAATACCTTTCATTTTCTTACTTAAAAATCAATGAAATTGATCCAAAGTTAACCACATATAAATGAACATAATTATATTAAGTTGTTTATTTAAAATACTAATTGCAATACATGTCTACTTATTTTTAAGTAATGATAATCCATTTCCATATTCGATTTGAATAAGGAACTAGATCCTTATTCCTTATTCAAATCGAATAAGGAACTGGCATGTTCTTCTTATAAATTATCACTCAAAATGAACCAACGAGACGAATAAATCAACGAAAATTGTTGTAAATGTAGGACGGGTATAAAAATATTAATTACAGTACATTTCTACTTTGTTGTATTTAATTATAACATAGTTCCTTATTCGGTTTGAATAAGGAATAAGGAACTAGTACCATAGTTTTCTCCATATGAACCAACGGTGAATGCATCCATTGTTGATAACGCAAGGCTGGTGATGATGGTGGTAAAGGGCACAATGGTGTTAATGTTAAATCAACGCAACCAAAAGTTTCTCACGCGCTAGTGATTATAATGCATGGTAAGCTAATGAAGGTGATTTTTTAAAAATTGATTTGCACCATATAATACAACTAAAGATTCACGACAAATGCTGGTTTCTCTTTCGAATGAAAATTCAGAAAGTTTGTTTTGATGTAACTTTGGGTAGGTATTACATAATCAGCCCTTATTATTGACTGATAGGATACTCAATGTATTTGTCGAAATCGATGACTACACGAAAGAAATAACAAAAAAAAAACTCTAGAAAATAACGACTGCATAAAGTATAAAAGTGTGATCTTTAAAAAGGTATTGGTGGATAAACACAGCTTGTTAGCCTCTTCGAATCAGAAATCACAGTGTTAAAATGCAAATGTCTCGTAAACCCGCCATGTACGAATATTTGGCGTTACTAATATTTTTCAATTAAAGCAATAAATGATATATGTCTTTTTAACAACCAACTGCTTTTCGGGAATTATTTTGTATTATAAACCTTGTTGAAATACTAGGTATTACATTTACGGTTTAGTCGGACCTTATAATGCATGTAAGAGCTGAGAAATAAATTGTGTTTGATTATTTGCCCGATAATACTAGCTATAAATGAATGCAATGCTATTTTAACGCACACACAAACTCACACACTCACGCCCATGCACAAACACACATACAGGCATCAGTTTAGTACAATTAAATATGCACAATGAATGCAATTGCGGTTTCAGATACACTCATACTTAACATGCAAGTATTTATAAACTTTACCACACAGATCTCCAAAGACGAAGTTGCGCGCAGTCAATTCGCATGTGAACCTTTTACACAAGTTTGGCACGATCTCCATGGCGTTCATCGCAAGACACCTCACTGTCTCAGCGTTGGTTTTCATGCAATGCGATGCACCTTGGTCTTCAACGTATAGGCCCAGTTTATACGAATGTTCTCTCATTTTAAAATATGCACTGCTGTTGACAAGCCCTGTGTGGCTAGCATGCTTCACCAATTGTCTCAAAATCATGTCAAATAAACTAAGGTAATATTGTGCATAACCACGACAATTTATAAATATATTGTCGTTATGGATGCAAACTAATTGAAAAGGCTAGTTTTTAAAAGTTGTTTGTATCTAATTAACATTTTGGAAAATACACGGCGTTTCAATGTACAATGAAAGGATAACTAGAGATGTATTGTCGAATTGTAAGCGTTTAGTGCTTAAATTTCAATAAAACTCCGAACTTCGGGGCATAACGGTAAAGGCACATAACAAATACAAATACCAAATCAATGTTCATTTACTTTGACTTAATATATAAATATATATATATAATATATATATATATATATATATATATATATATATATATATATATATATATAATATATATATATATATATATATATATATATATATATATATTATGCATCAAGCATGCTCATATTTGCAAGAATGAACTCAAAGTAATTCATAAAACTAAAAAACTAACCAGTTTTTGCATAAAACTGGCCTTGCAAGTGCTGGACGTCATTTGTGTTTGATGCTATTTAAGAGTTGATCAAATAGGTTACACGTTCCAGTAACAAATCTTAACGAGACACAAGCAGTGTGATTCTGGCAGAGCCATGCACAGTGCAACTTACGATCAGTGTTCACTGTGAGGAGAGGATTACCACTCGGATAGAAGTCGATCTCATGAAAGGATTGCGAATTTGTGACGTCACAGGCCACAGAAAATACTATAAATAGAAATGAACAAATATGCAAATACGTAGGATTAATACTAAAACAAATGGATGTTATAAAACATACTTAGATTACACAGTACTTACATGAACAAACAAAAAACATTTCATTATAATATACATTGAACAATATGCTTTATGCATCTAACGTTATAATACGGTCAAAATGACCCGAAAAAAACGCGAACACGTTAACATCAATTTAATGTAAATAAAAAACCCATTAAATTAAAACTTACCCATGACAATCGAAAGATGATGCATTCTCATAATTGTCATATGTTTGATTTAATAAACATTACATCACGAGGGGTATCATCGCATTTCTGTTTCTTTGTATTTCCTAGCATGGAACTCAAATAACATCCTGAAAGATGGTGCTATTTTATATCGAATTGGATAAAGAATGTCCATTTTTTGTTCAAAATTGCTATTTTTAATAGGTTAATAATACAACATAATTGAGGTATGTGAAACAGGTAAAATGTTAGTGTTCAAACTTTGTATAATTAGATGATATAAAACCTTAATGAAAACTACAATATTTTGTTTAAACTTTCTTGCTTTGTTAATGTTGTTAAGGTGTATATCTTCTGAATAACAAACGCAGGTATTTGATAATTGTAACATAATTTCGTGTCTTTGTATTGTACTGTACTTAATTTAAGAGCAGACCGTATGGACAGGACAAACCCCAACCCCGACACCTTAAATTCTTTTTTTAAATCAATTGCTTGGGCCTTGTTTCATGAAACTCGTAAGGAACAATTTAAGGATATTTCTTCAATTTAAAAACAACAACACACACAACAACAATCGTAAACATTCTATGGTTAGTTTGTGAATAGTCTTTTACAATAGTCATTTTGTTAAACTAACTATAATTATCGAATTGCATACGCAAAACAATACTGTATGTGACATAGAAAGCTGGATCTAAACAGTTTACTTAAGTGTAACTTACGATTTCTCTAAAAAGCTTTTTTAAAACCGACCCATGTATAGAACTCGGTTAGCCGACACACGGCATAAGGTAGATATGATGACCATGGCGTAAAATTACACGTTAAATGAGAAATATATAGGCACTTTAGTATATGTACTGTGTATGAACTCCACATTACTGTTAGCAACCAAATGCCGTTTCCAAGTGCAATATCGTCTGATGTTTGATTGTTATACATTTTCAAAACAGAGAAAATACGTGCATGAAATGTTTACTATTAATGGATATATAAGTAAATATAAGAATATTAAGGTGTTCTGAAAAATAAAATTGTGTGACAATCAGAAGCGCAGATCAGCGTAAGGATCATAATTGTAGTCTACCTCGATTTGCTTTACCACTCCGGAAGTTTGAACGCTGTTGTTGTCATCATCGGGATTAAACGCGTTGTTGATGAACTCGATGACATTCGTGATGCTATCCTGTGCCGATGCAATGGGAGCTTCATTCCGACTTTCTCTTTCGAACAAAGCGACTTTTCCAGAGACAGGTTTTGGGCGCTATCGTCTTAAAACCTGTAGTTAACGTAGGTACATTTAGAAATCTGCTACGCACGTGTTTCAGCAGGTTATATTCATGTTTGTCGGATGTTGATGACTAGCAATGTATTGTTGGACCCCAGTGTCAATCAATCTACTTTATTGTTAGCTATTTTTATGAATTGTTTAGTGTCTTACCTTAATTTCTAGCTGAATATTTCTCTGTTCTCCTCCTAAATTGTTGTCCAGTCTTGCCTGGCCACAAAATAATTATTGCTGACCAATTAAATACTTAACGACCAGTCAATAGAATTACATATACAGGCTAAAATCATTTTTGTGTGTTTATTCCATTGTTTAAAATTACTTGTAGTGACTTCTTGTTGGCAAGGCACACATTTGTTTCTTAAGGCATAACTTTCTTCGTTAGTCAATTAAAAAAGTACCTATGTCTATCAAATAAAAATGCTACTTTTCATAGTTTTGGTAAATGCTATATCATAAAACTGGCTTTACCCAAAGATGTTTCCATTTAAAGCTCTAACACATGTTGTTATGGATAAACTGGCAGCCATCTTGATTTTTACTGTACCCGATTCTAGCTGCCAGGTTACAGTCGGCTAATTCTACAAGCGTTAACTATTTTTAAATATTCTTTAAGGAAATGTTTTTGAATTGTAATGGCAGAAAACGCCCTTTTGAGGTGATTGTAATTTTCTAATGTTATAGTTGTTAGTTATAATTGTATTGTATTGTAGAACTCGAATGTTTTAGCATCTTTCTATTTCTATGAGCACCTGTTAAGGCAAAGTGATTTCTGCATCCGGCGCAAACTTTGTTGTGGTAGGCACACTGTGTCGTGTGTCGGAATCACTGTACCGAGTGCCCGGCGCAGTGTCCCGATGTGCCGGGCACAAGGCGCAGCGTGCCATCCAAGTAGTATATAATGCCGAGATTTTCTCTTAACTGAACTTTCGAACATTTGGTTAACATCTCCCATACACTTTCAATTTAGAATTTTAGTAAGCAAACTTTGTTAGTAAAATTAAACCATTGAAACATAGAGTACACTATTGAATATACAGTGCACATTTTAATTTATATTAAGACATTCAAAGTTTTTAGAGTAGCGTTTCTTGCTGGAAAATAAAATACGTGGACATGTTATTCGGTTTGGTTTTATTGAAATCACGTAATGAAATTCCCATTTCTGTAAACGCGCGGACTGGGTGCCAACATTTGGTGAATAAGCGGTGGGATCGGCTATTTTCCAAGGCTGATCCAGTGAAATGAACACTACGCGAGAACTTAAATATCGGGCAAAATGATATAAAAGATGATCATTACGATTCCGAAATTATAATAAATGGGGTTCAAATAGTAACGTTAGAAAACCATTGTAAAACGGATAAAAACAGTTTTACTATTAATTTGCCAATTGATTTATCGAACACCATAAAACAAAATAATAAGTAGACATTCAATTTTGCACATGATCATGTGCATTTATTAAAAAGATCGTGCATCAGTAAGAAGTATATTCTTAAGTTGTATATTGTATTCTTAAAAGTTGTATATTTTAATAAAACAGAAAAACCGACATAGATCTAGTTATTGAAAAGTTAAACCATGCGTTCGCCGTATCAAGCGTATAGCGATGGTGAAGAGTATTTTCGAAGGTGTAACGTCGACGGTCCCCAAAGCGGGGGATCAGTAGCAGATGTCAGTTCCGAAGAAACTGATGATGGCCGCAGTACCGTCTAGATGAACCAGCCGACGGATACCGGATCATTGAAACAGCCGACGGATACCGGCACTACAAACCAGCCAACGGAAGAATCGTCGCAATTATCAGAAATGGCGGCGATACTAAAATATGTGATTAAACAACTGCATCTTCTCAAGCAGACGAGTCAGAATAGTGGTGGCATCGGTTTCTCCGTTAATAAGAACAATAAATCTGCGGGTGAGGACGAGAGTTACGATGCGCCGATACCTTGCAAACCAACTAGCCCGAGGAGGGTCCAAGAGGGATGCGCTTCGGAAGTACCTCAGGTTGTGAGGACTTAAAGTGGACACGATTGGTTTTGTAATAATAGAGATGTCGTAGCTGAGTGCGGATCAGTACTTGGGTCAGGCGTAAAGAAACGTCGCCGCACAGAAGCTACGGCGAGCAAAGTGACTACGTCGGTTTCGGTAGAAATGAGTCGTGCTGGCCAAATCCGGATCGTCGTTATACTTGGGAACAACGTGGCATGCGTGATAGGTTGTTAACGCGTGATCCACCACAGGTCGATCAAGGCTTGGACATTGACCGCTTTGCAATGAATGCGAGACATCCACAATATTTTGCATATCCTTCCGGGAAAGAATATTCGCCGTCGATTGGACCGAAATCACTTCCGGTGAAATTGCCGTCGTTCTCGGGAAAAGAGCAGTGGGCGACCTGGATAGCACAATTTGAAACGATAGCAAATCGGTACCGCCGGGATGACAAAGAAAAGCTGAACCAGCTTTTGCCAAGACTGGAAGGCGAGGCAGCACAATTCGTGTTCACACAGCTTTCTCCGTACATTATCAACGAGTACCAGGAGCTCGTCGGTGAATTGAACAGTCGGTTTCGGGTAATAGAGACACCGGGGGCGTTTGCGGCAAAATTTAGTAGGATTTTCCAGCGACATGGAGAAAGCATGAAATAATATGCCGCTGACTTGAAGCGTCTGTATGACAAAGCGCATAGTTATAGAGATAGGCGCACAAGAGATGAAGATCAGGAAGTGTTTAGAAGGACTAAATAATGAAGAGTTGAAGTGTGAAATTGAATTCCACAAAGAGCCAAAGAACATCGACGAAGCGGTGTATTATGCTATTAACTACTTCCAGATTCGAAGTTCTGGCATGGGCGATCGCAATGGCAAACATAATGCAAGACGGGTTACTTTGGACACCAGTGAAAATCTCGACTTCCGCACGAATCAACGCGCTCGAGATAGTGGGCCGATGTACCGGAACAGATATGGAAATGATAGATTTAAAAGCAAAGGTGATATAAAACCAGCTCAAAGTGGATTTGAAGCTGAGAAGAAACGTGACTATGAACTAAAAGCCTAAGTGGACAGGGTTGAGAAATGAGAGCGCGAAACAAGATCAGTGGACGGAAAGCGGAACGTGGAGTGCTTTTACTGCCATAAGCTAGGGTTTTACGCTAGAGAATGCCCAGGCAAGTCAAATCGTACACTAGACGATGCCGAAACTATCAATGATGGACATTTAAACATCCAAGGACCGACTCTTGCGGCCAAAGGGTGGTCCATGTACAGGAATTGTCGCGAGGCCAAACTATAAATCACATAGACGAGGTGTCGACGCAAGTTAACTTGCCAGTGGCGAGCAACACAAGCACTGAAACATACGGATGTGTTGAGGTTGTCAAAGGGGTATCGGGTAGGACTCAGCCTGGCGAGGGATGCTACGTTGAAGAATATGTGGAAGGCGTACCGGTTGTATTTACCGCGGATACTGGGGCAACGAAGACCATCATATCGACGAACGTCTTCAAGAGGATGGATTCTCGAGATCACCCAAAATTGCGGCGGTCTGTGAGCCTTGTTGGACCCAATGGAGTACCTATAAAGGAGTTAGGTATGGGTGTTTTTAGGCACGAGGTTGGACCAGTCACGTTGGAGCGTGAAGCAGTTGTGGCGGATATTGAAGACGACGTCCTATTGGGGTATGATGTACTTGGTTCGAGAGATAATGGTCCTGTTGACATCCTGTTGAGTAGGAACGTGTTGGTTCTAAATGGCGTCGAAATACCGTGTGTAATTAAGGCGACAAATGAAACGGCTAGAAAGGTATGGGTAGCTGATGATAAAACAGCACCCGGAGGAGCGAATATTGTCTGGGATGTGTATGTAGAAAGGCAGGAAGACGGTGAAAAACAAGTGGGGAATTAAGTGGTCGAATCAGCCAACACCCTAGAAGAAACCCACCAGCTGCAGATGGCGGCTTCACTTGTAACCTTGAAAACAAAGCACGCATGTACGGTTCATGTGTTGAATCCTTTCACGCAAGACGCTATATTGCGACAAAGTACGCTCATAGGGAAATGTGAAGAAGTTGAAAATATTGTTGGGATGGTTAGTGATGCCGTGTCCGAAAATGAAATGTTAAAAGAGTGTCGGTACGGCGCATGAATTCGTCTGCTGGGGCTGCAGTGAGCGAAGCATATGAAGAAGCAGAGGATGGTGAAATAACCGACCACCAACTCGGTTTATATAGAAGATCGACAGGAGGAAAGAACAAACTGAAGAAAACATGGAATGGCCTATTTCATGTGAAAGCTGAATTGTATACAGGGAAATTCGGAATGGAGATGGGTAGGAATTGCCCTGAACCACGAAGGTACCGTTGTAAGTTATAGCCATATATGGTAAATAACCTTCGGAAATGGATTGTAGAAGCCCGGAAGAAGTTATAGTAATTGGACTGTTCTATATGATGTCATGAACTTGTATGTGACCTGACATTAAGTTATTTTTTTAGAAAACGGATACCGTATATGCCCCGTTAAGTGTGCACATTTTTTTAATGTCCAAATTGTTGCTCTCAATTAGGATGTACCATGTCAAGTATTCACACTTTTGATGTTTTGAATGATTTCTCTAATAAGAAACACTTATTTCTTATGTGACATAACATTTTGTTTTAGAAAATGGAAACCGTATATGCTCATTTAAGTGCTCACACTTATAGTGTTCTAATTTGTTTATATAAGAATACCGTAAAATTTGTTGTTTATATGGCAACAGGAGTTTGCCATAAAAGACAAGGGGGTGATGTTGGACCCCAGTGTCAATCAATCTACTTTATTGTAAGCTATTTTATGAATTGTTTAGTGTCTTACCTTAATTTCTAGCTGAATATTTCTCTGTTCTCCTCCTAAATTGTTGTCCAGTCTAGCCTGGCAATATAATAATTATTGCTGACCAATTAAATACTTAACGGCCAGTCGATATAATTACATATACAGGCTACAATCATTTTTGTGTTTTTTTTTTCCATTGTTTAAAATCAAAGTACTGAAAGTACTGGTTTGACGATGCTTTTGAAGAGGATGGATATATAGAAGATATTTGTTGGATTCGGTGGCATATCGATTTTCCCAGAAAAAATGCGAAAAATATCGATATTTTCACTGTTATTTTTCACTGTTTAAAAAAGTGAAATACAAGTTTATTTCACTGATATTTCTGTATAAATCACCGGAAAGCATAACATAAATAAGCATCCATTTAAGTTAATCTACTTCACCGCAATTGTGTAATTTTTATTGCTTGTCATTTATCCGCAGGCCAATAGTTAATGGTTGAGGTGCAATCGTTTTCGTTCTTGGACAATGCATCCCTTCAATCAGTTCAATGAAATTTATTTACCTAAATATCTCATATTTGAACTTGAATTCTTTTGGGAGAAATGGTCCAGACAACTGGATAAAACAGCAACAATATGCTAACCCATTATTTTTCGAGGAACATAATTGAGAATTCCTGTGCTAGCCCCCAATCACAGTATGTTGGGGTATAATAATTATCAAACTTTGTTTTTCTTCTCAAAAGATTGTTGTAGATTACAAATTGATGAATATAACATCCAAGACTACAGGTTTTAGAAAGCCATTTTTTTCATTTGTTTTTATTGATAAACAAGGTTTTGTAACAATCTATACTATACATAGATAGCTTTAACAGCAGAATGTGGCTCATCTGAAACTGATTGTTTCCTAGTGGTGTTAACTAATTTTTCACGAAGATCTAGAAAAAAAGGCATTGTGAGTATGAACAAACTATTTGCGTCAATCCGATCTAGTTGAGTCTTGTTACCAAGATCCTACTTTTATTTATTTGAACATTCTGATCAACTGCCATGAAGATCAGGTAAAAAATGTAAGTTTTAACATGGATTTTAATGATTTTAGTTATTGATCAACTGCTTGGAAGCACATGACCCACTTTGGAACGTGACCTGTTAATCACTGAGACTAGACCTTGTGACCTAAATGTTAAATTTGCTACTTTCATGCTTGACTTTGAAATCATTTAAAATAATGTTCTAACCAATTTACAAGTGGATCAGAGAGAGAATGTGACCACTAAAGTATTAACAGACCTTTTCTTATATTTGACCTAGTTCCCTATTTTTTTATAAAATATGAAAACAAAAATGACATAGAGGTGACTAGTTTCATAAGAATCTGGCAAAGAGGTGACACCCAAATTATCTTATGTGTTCACGATAAACTTTGGATAAAATACAACAAAGAGTGATAACAAAAGCTCACCTTGTCACATCATAACAAGCAAAATAACCAAAACTATGACATCATATAATTGCTCAGTTACTTCCAATAACAATAAAATGTTACTTTTGAAACAAATACAATACCTTCCCTTTCTTACTACAGGCTGTTCTAAAACAAGATAGACCTGTATCGCTCACCCAAAACTCCTTCTATAGTGTCAAAAACATGTGTATGATTTGACTAAGTTGTAACCTAGCTTTAGCCTGCCAGGACCAACTTGCAAATTCAGCTTTTGATTTGATTAAGATCATTGTAAGCAATTTTCATGAAAATCAGGAAGATAATGTGACCTGTAGAAGGTAAAAAAAGTTTTCTATATTTTAACCTAATGACCTAATTTTTGACAAACTACCAACTTTCAAACTGAAACTTTATTTCATTGAGATAACATTCAATTCTGTCCAATTTTCATGAAGATCTGGAAGAAAATGTGACCTCTGGAGTGTTCACTAACCTTTTCTGTGATTTGGTTTGTTGACCTAGTTTGGACCACATATGACCTACTTTCAAACTTAACCTAGAATTGACAGAGATGAACATTTACCAACATAAGACAAACAAGGGCTGTTTGTAAAACATGCATGCCCCCCATATGGGCTGTCAGTTGTAGTGTGAATTGTGTGAATACATTTTTTGTAACTGTGACCTTGACATTTGACCTATAACCTGAAAATCAATAGGGATTATCTGCCAGTCATGATCAATTTACCTATGAAGTTATATGATCCTAGGCCTTGCTTTTCTTGAGTTATCATCAGGAAACCTTTTTACTTTTATGAGTCACTGAGACCTTGACCTTTGACCAAGTGATATGAAAATCAATAAGGGTTATATACCAGTCATGATCAATGTACCTATAAAGTTTAATTGTCCTAGGCGTAAGCATTTTTGAGATATCATCTGGATACTATTTTACTGCTTTGAGTCACTTTGACCTTGACCTTTGACCTAGTGACGTAAACATCAATAGGGGTAATCTGCAAGTCATGATCAATGTACCTATGAATTTTCATGATCCTAGACGTAAGCATTCTTGAGCTATCATCTGGAAATCATTAAACTGTTTTGACTCACTGTGACCTTGACCTTTGACCTAATGACCTGAACTTCAATAGGGGTCATCTGCGAGTCATGATCAATGTACCTATGTAGTTTCATGATCCTAGGCATAAGCTTTCTTGTGTTATCATCCGGAAACCATTTTACTGAGTCAAGTCACCGTGACCCTTGATCTAGTTACCTATAACTCAATAGGGGTCATCTGCGAGTCATGATCGATTTACCTAAGAAGTTTCATGATCATAGGCGTAAGCATTCTTGACTTATCATTTGGAAGCCATTTTTCAAAGTTGAGTAACTGTGACCTTGACCTTTGACATAGTGACCTGAAAATCATTAGGGGTCATCTGCGAGTCATGATCAATGTACCTATATAGTTTCATGATCCTACGCATAAACGTTCTTAAGTTATCATCCTGAAACCATTTTACTATTTCGGGTCACCGTGACCTTGACCTTTGACCTAGTGACCTGAAATTAAATAGGGATCATCTGCAAGTCATGATTAATGTATTTATGAAGTTTCATGATCCTAGGCATAAGCGTTCTTGAGTTATCATCCGGAAACCATTTAACTATTTCGGGTCACCGTGACCTTGACTTTTGACCTAGTGACCTCAAATGGGGTCATAATTTATGCGCTTCATGATCAATGTATCTATGAAATTTCATGATCCTAGGCATAAGCGTTCTGAGTTACTATCCGGAAACCATTTTACTATTTCGGGTCACCGTAAACTTGACCTAGTGACCTGAAAATCAATAGGGTTCATCTGGGAGTCATGATAAATGAACCTATGAAGTTTCATGATCCTAGGCAAAAACGTTCTTGAGTTATCATCTGGAAACCATTTAACTATTTCGGGTCCTCGTGACCTTGACCTAGTGACCTCAAAATCAACAGTGGTCATCTGCGAGTCGTGATCAATGTAAACATGAAGTTTCATGATCCTAGGCATAAGTGTTCATGAGTTTTTATCAGGAAACCGATTTACTATTTCAGGTCACCGTGACCTTGACGTTTGATATAGTGACCTGAAAATCTATAGTGGTCAACTGCGAGTCATGATCAATCTACCTATCAAGTTTCATGATCCTAGGCATAAGTGTTCTTGAGTTATCATCCGGAAACCATTTTACTATTTCGGGTCACTGTGACCTTGATCTTTGACCTAGTGACCTGAAAATTAAAAGGGGTCATCTTCGAGTCATGGTCAATGTACCTATGAAGTTTCATGATCCTTGGCATAAGCGTTCTTGAGTTATCATCCGGAAACCATTTTACTATTTCTTTTTTTTGTTAAACGTCGACTATTAATAATTGTATATAGATTTCTCTATAGTTTGAAAAACATTTAGGCAAATATTTCTCATGTAAGATAAAAATGCAAATAATTAATAAAATATTCCCTTTAATCAGTATGTTGGTTTATCGGTCAATAACAATATCACTTTGAACATTGAATTATTTGAAAGTCATAACAAACATTAAATGTTCTCCGAACAAATGACTCATAACACATATAACAGATTGATAGGAAGATATGAACAAATCAAGGTTGCTAGGTTGCCCGCCTAGAATGGTCCTGTTAGTATGGAAGTACTTGATATATAAATTTATTAGCCTGTCGGTGTTGTAAAGACATAAAATATTTTATGAATGTCTCAAAGTGTAAAATTATTTTGCATTTAGTAAAAGAAAGGCAACATATAACCCTTAAGTGGCTGACAAGAACTTGTGGCTAAATACAACTAAAAAGAGGCATTATGATTCTTGAAAATAAAAGTAAACATCATTATATATGAATTTTCTGATCAAAAGTGTTATTTTTAGTGAAAAGGGGAAAAACATTTTCAAGAATAAACAATATAATTATAAATGTTTTGGCGAAGTGCATCATAGTATTATCATAGTACAGTTTTGGTCTAAAAATCCCGTAACATTTTTTTAAATTTCATAACACCTTGTTGCAAAAAAAATCATGAAAAATAGAATTTACAGAGTAACCTATTAAAATAAAATAAACAAGGGCTGTTTGTAAAACATGCATGCCCCCCCATAGGAGCTCTCCGTTGTAGTGACAGCCATTGTGTGAATATGTTTTTTGTCAATGTGACCTTGACCTTTGACCTAGTGACCTGAAAATCAATAGGGGTCATCTGCGAATCATGATCAATATACCTAAGAAGTTTCATGATCCTAGGCCCAAGCGATCTTGAGTTATCATCCGGAAAACCACCTGGTGGACGGAGCGACAGACCAACAGACCGACCGACATGTGCAAAGCAATAAACCCCCTCTTCTTCGAAGGGGGCATAAAAATGCTTTATATGACCTTAGATATTATTTTTGAAATCATTTTTCATCAATTACAAATGTTAAAAAAAAATATTGTTTCATGCTACTCATGGTACCAGTTTTATTGTCAGAAAATTAATCACATTTTTAAAAAATGCATTAACCCCGTGTTGCCAAAAAAATCATGAAAAAATATAATTTTTAAATATATCCTTTAAAACAAAAAGAAAATGCCTTCTTAAACCTTAAATATTATTCCTTCAAGCATTTTACATCAATAATTTATGTTTGAAAAAATCATTGGTTCATGCGAAATACTGTTTGATATACTGTAAATAATGTAACTACACATCCAAGTAGTGAGTCCATCAAACTATTGCAACCGAAACACCTGGTGTGCCAAGGCACCAGCCGAAGTCAAATGCCTTCTGACTTGGTGCATTTTACTATTTATATTTGTATGCATTTGTATGTGTTTGAAAAAAATGTATACTCTTTAATGACATCTTCTGACCATGCATGTCCTCGATTTCAAAATCCAGGCCCTGGTCTGACACATTGGTAACATTAACGTTAAACTGTTACCAGGCTTCTGAATTTAATTAGCCAGGTCACAGGAAAAGGGCAGTCTAATATGTATCCAATTAAACTATTTGTTATTGTCAGAAACCGTTCTTAAGCAAACAGCTGTCAAGTAACTGCAGGCTGAACTGGATCTAAACTGGCCACAATCGCCTCAATGACTCTTTTACTGGGATATGGTTCATTTAACTTTAAAGGGATCTTTTCACGTTTTGGTAAATTGACAAAAATTGAAAAAAGTTGTATCGGATTTGCAAATTTTCATTTTAGTTATGTTAAGGAACAGTATTACTGAACATTTACCATGGTCTAATATAGCCATTATATGCATCTTTTAACGATTTAAAAATTATAAAGCGTTGCAACGCGAAACGTTTGAATAATTTGGAGAGTTATGTTGTTGTTGTTTAATTGTGTGAAACTACGAAGATTGCTTATACTAGGTATAAAATACGTCAACCATTTATACTTGCCAGAATAGTCGAGCAGGCTAATGCGTTTTTACTCCAGGACTAAGGGGGTCACTGGTTCGAGCCCTGCTGCGGACTACTTTTTTTAAAGAATTTTATTCTGGATTTTTAACTGGAGCTTTTAATATCCAATGTTTACATTTATCAATATAAAGCATTTAATGACTTACTTCAAAACATGTCAAAATCTGTGAAAAGGCCCATTTTAACATAATATCTTTTCCTATAAATATGAGGTCAATATACATGGACTAAACGGTAAATTACGTCTAATTATTTGGACTGTTATGACATCAACTACTTAAATAGAAAGAAGAAAGAATTCATACTTACCAGTAATTTGACTAAAGAGTTTGTATTCAATGTTGTATTTCAGGACAGCTTGGTGATATGCAAATCCCATATGACATGTTGATATCGGGTATCATAGCCATTCAATAAGTCGCAAAATGCTTAAACAAAATTTATAAAGCAAAATGTGACTTAAATTGATAACTAAAAATACCAGTATCATCAGTATGCCGGTTTTGCCTTGTCAAACTGTCGAGATCCAGAAAGTGCTTCATTTACATTGAATATATCCTTCGAATTCCATTAATTGTTGCATTACTAAATAGCGAAACAAGCCGATTTAAGCTGTTAGAAGGTTTTGACACGAGTGTTATCAAGTCTCTCATGGGCGAAGCCATAGAAAGTGATCCATTCACATCGAATATATCCTTCGAATTCCATCCTTTGTTGTCATTAGCGGAGATTTAGTGAATAAATAATTCATATATCATAAACTACAGCTTCTAAATAGCGAAACAAGCCAATTTATGCAGTAAGAAAGTTTTGACTCGAGACTCTCATGGGGGCGGCCATTGTTGAATGTTGAAACACGAACTACAACTCTGCTAGGAGAATGTAATCAATGACGAGCAATCTCCTACGCAGTGGCGAATGCAAAAGGGAAGTAACTGAAAAATCGAGTTATCTCAATCGGACTGGCTCGGTCTTTTACATAGGTCGCCATTGTGAGAAATTTTTCTACTGGTTATGAAACCTTGCACGACGCTGTTCCAGCATCGTCAAAAAGAAATGGCGATATTTTTCTCAGCCACATAATTGTTAATAGTTTGATATCACAAAATGAAAGTGAAAGTAGAACTGTCAAAAATGACAACCTGTCAACGTGTTGTTTTTGCTGGCACGAGAGGGCGATTACACTCAATGTGTTCACATTTTGACCATAGGCTTTGTCAATGACCTTTATAATATGGGTAGCTTTGATATTATTTATTGCTATCATGTAACTGCATGATTGTGTATATGTTTACAATACACAAAGCATAATTAATGATATAAATATACTTAATTATTGTCCAGTTGTTTACTACTGCTCTAAGTTTTTATATAATATGACTGATGAACATCATGTGAGAGAAAATTCACATTATCATTGTAAATCAGGTTTAGCAACCTTTTAGATAACAAAGAATGCTAGTTTTCAATGTCGCTTCTGGGGATCGAACCCGTAGGGCTTTTAGGAAGTTTCTGAAATTTTCGATCCCTCGAGAGTAACAAAACCATAAAAAAGTCAAATATTGCCGACTCGGTTTTTTGAGTCGGTTCATGAGGGATAATGGAGCTTGATTGGTACTCTTAAGTATACTTACATGTATCCTGGGTACGGTAAATATACTAAAATGTACCCGGGAAATTTAACCTTAAATCAGTCGTTGTCGACTTTTTTTTTGTAATAATTATATATACACATGTATGTCAATTTTCTGCTGTAGAATGGCCTCTATATTATCAGAACACATACCCAAAAAGCATGTTGATGCAGTGTTTTTTTAAGAGAAGTGTGTTTAAGATAATCGGTTGCGCCGACATCGGATTTTGGGCGCGAATACAACTCGGGTACAGTCTAATATGGACCGAGTACAATTACGTTTATTTACCGTACCTGGGGTACATGTAAGAATACTTAGAGTACACAGGGTACATGTAAGTATACTTAAGAGTACCCGGGGTACATGTAAGTAGTACCAGAGCCGACAATGAACAATCGAGCGATACTGGAAGGTGCAACATCTCTCACGCCCCCTAGCATCGCCTTTAGCAGTATTCAATTCTCAACAGGAAAGTGCTGGAGTCATTGATCCCGAGGAACAAGAAAAACAATTGATTAATGTTTGAAATAAATAATTTTATTAATGACAATTCTGTTATTTGAGCCAGGTCACAGGAAAAGCGCAGTCAAAACAGTATCCAATTAAATTATTTGTTATTGTCAGAAAAACGCTTATAAGCAAACAGCTTTCAAGCGACTGCTGGCTGATCTAGATCCAAACTGGCCACAATCGCCTTAATGTCTCTTTTACTGTGACACAGTTCATTTAACTTTAAAATGATAAAAGTACTAACACTAAGAAAGAGTACTAACCAGTAAAGAGTTTGAAATAAATGTTGAATCTCAGGACCGCTTGGTGATCTGCAAATCCCCGATGAAATGTTGATATCGGGTATCATAGTCATTCAATAAGTCGCAAAATGCTCGAATACATTTATAAAGCACAATGTGACTTATATTAATAACTAAAAATACCAGTAATCAGTATGTCAGTTTTGCCGTGTCAAGCTGTTACGATCCAGAAAGTCCTTCATTCACATCGAGTATATCACACCTTCGAATTCCAACTATTGTTGTCATAAGCGGAGATTTAGTGAGTAAATAATTCATATATCCTAAATGACAGCTTATAAATAGCGAAACAAGCCAATGTATGCAGTAGAAAGTTTTGAATCGAGACTCTCATTAAGGCGGCCATTGTTGAATGATCCTACGCAGTGGCGTATGCAAAAGGGAAGTTACTGAAAAATCGAGTTATCTCAATCGGACTGGCTCGGTCTTTTACATAGGCCGCCATTGTGAGACAATTTTCTACTGGTCATGAAACCTTGGACGACGCTGTTCCAGCATCGTCAATTACTTGTATTTACTTCCTGTTGGCAAGGCAGACATTTGTTTCTTAAGGCATAACTATCTTCGTTAGTCAATTAAAAAAGTACCTATGTCTATCAAATCAAAATGCTACTTTTCATATTTTTGGTAAATGCTATAACATAAAACTGGCATAATCCAAAGATTTTTCCATTTAAAGCTCTAACACATGTTGTTATGAATAGTGCTTTTCATTTGTATAGCAAACACAAAACTGAAGAGAACTTTGTCAACTTTAAATCACTTAGGTACAAAGCCAATGATTGTATTTTTTAGGGCTAAAAAATTATTTTAGTGAATCTTTTGAAAATCATAGGAATGATTCTAAATCCTTATGGAAATCCTTAAAGGAACTTGGTCTACCTTCTAAAAAGGCGAATTCATCAACTTCATGCAACATTGGTCTGAAAATAGGTGATGAAATCTGTTTTGAAAAGTTTAAGGTTGCTGAACAATTTAATATGTTTTACTGTACTGTTGCATCTAATCTTACAGCTAAACTACCTGCAGCATTGAACAGATTTGGCAAGCAGTTTGTATCTAACTTTTATTCATCAAAATGCATTACACCTAGTAGTTATTCTTTTTAATTGATGTCAGAAAATAGTATTTTAAAGTATTTGAATAAGCTAGGGGAAAATAAATCTACTGGTTTAGATGATATTCCAACTCGTGTTGTTAGGGATAGTGCAACTATTATTACTTATCCTTTAACCCACATTGTAAATTTGTCACTTATACAAGGTACTGTGCCTCCTTTGTTGTTCCTTTTTATAAATAAGATGATAAAACTGAAGTAGGTAATTACCGGCCTGTGTCTATTTTAAGTATTATTTCTAAAGTTTTCGAAAGAGTTGTATATGACTAAATTTGTACTTACCTTAAAGAAAAAGATTTATTATATAAATTTCAATCTTGTTTTAGAGGTGGTTTTTCCACAGACACCTGCCTTATTCATTTGTCAGACTTTATTAGGTTTCATATGGATAAAGGTCACCTCGTAGGTATGATTTTAATGGATCTTCAAAAAGCTTTTTACACAGTAGACCATTCAGTTCTTCTTATGAAACTAGATGCCATGGGTCTCAGTCCTGATGTTCTTCGATGGTTTAAGTCATACATTTCTGACAGGCAACAACTTGTTGATGTAGCTGGTTATTTCTCTTCTAGTGGTAAGGTTACTTGCGGTGTTCCGCAGGGATCCATCTTGGGGCCACTACTTTTCTTAATATATTTAAATGATATGCAGGCAGTGGTTAAAAATAAACTTCTTCTGTATGCTGATGATTCTGCCATTCTTGTTGCAGGTAAAGACAGGTCTTTCATTGAAAAAGAACTGTCAGATGAATTACAGTCTGTCAGTCAATGGTTAATTGACAATAAACTTTCTCTTCATTTAGGTAAAACAGAGACAATTCTATCGGTTCTACATGTAAACCTAGGTTAAAGTCTGGTGCGTCTGGCAATTTTAGTTGTAATGGTACTCATATTCAGTCAACTTCTACAGTCAAATATCTTGGTGCTACACTTGATCAGTCTCTGTCTGGTGATTCCATGGCTAGTTCTGTTGTTAAAAAGGCCAGTACAAGGTTAAAGTTTCTGTATAGAAAACGTGATTTTCTCTCATTCCACACTAATGGTCATGGCTCTAATTCAATGTTATTTCGATTACGCATGTTTTTTTTTGGTATCATGGTATTACCAAATTTTGGAAAGATAAACTTCAGGTCACACAAAATAAATTAATAAGGTTTGTCCTCAATCTAGGTCATATGTCAAATATAGGTATTGAACATTTTAAGATTTTAAACTGGTTACCTGTCCAAAAGAGAGTGGAGCAAGCTATCCTTGTCATGTTTTCAAAATCAAAAATGGTTTGGCTCCTGAATATATTAGTGAAAACTTCGTTCCCTTTGACACTCTTCATTCATACAAGACTAGGTCAAGTGAAAGTGGGTGCTATATTTTGCCCAAAGTCAAAGGTATTGGTGCTAAATCTTTTGCATATAATGCTTGTGTTCTGTGGAATAAACTACCTTCCTCCTTAAGGAATATAACAAGTATAGCTAATTTTAAGTTGTCAGTTAAAACTCAATTTCTTAATATGTAATCATTCTTTTAGATCAATATAGTTTTTAATTGATCCACATTTTATTATATTTTACGTTTTAATGCAAATAATTGTCTTTTATCACTCAAATGTCTGATATTCATCCCATGCCTCTTTTTGTCACTACCACCAATATCCAAGGACTACAATGGAAATAAGAGATTAAGTTCTCATGTTTGTGTAATCCTTGGTATAATGTTTTTGGCATGGTTTTATTTCTCAAACATGTTTATTGTTTTACTATTTTATCATGTATGTAGATATGTGTTATCATGTTGTATCACTATATTGAAATAAATCTATATATCTATCTAACTGGCAGCCATCTTGATTTTTACTGTACCCGATTCTTGCTGCCAGGTTAAAGTCGGCTAATTCTACAAGCGTTAACTATTTTTAAATATTCTTTAAGGAAATGTTTTTGCACTGTGTCGTGTGTCGGGACCACTGTGCCGTATGCCCGGCACAGTGTGCCGATGTGCCCGGCACAAGGCGCAGCGTGCCATCCCAGTAGTATATAAAGCCGAGATTTTCTCATAACTGAACTTACGAACATTTGGTTAACATCTCCAATACAAATTCAATTTAGAATTTTAGTAAGCAAACTGTGTTAGTAAAATAAAACCGTTGAAACATAGAGTAAAATATTGAATATACAGTACAAATTTGAATTTATATTAAGACATTAAAAGAGTTGCGTTTCTTGCTGGAAAATAAAATACATGGACATGTTATTCGGTTTGGTTTTATTGAAATCACGTAATGAAACTCCCATTTCTGTAAGCGCGCGGACTGGGTCCCAACAGTATCACTATATTTTTTTTTAGTTAAAGCTATTCAAATCAGCTTCTTGCTACAAATTGTAATTTTAAACCAAGTCGAAATAAAACTTTGGTTGTAGAATTTCAAATACAAAGAATGGCAATTTCCTGTGGATAAAAGTATAATTATAATATTCATTCCACGAAATGTTAGACAAAATATGAAGCAATTTAGCTTTTTAGTCATAATATGATTGCAATTCATTAATAATTCTGAAATAAAATAGTTTGGCTGTCATAAATATCTAAGTATAATGCGAACAATGTATTTTATTATTAACGTGTATATTCTAGTATATATAACATATGTACATTTCAAACAAATAACGTTAAAGCAACGCATGACAATTGGTCCATCATTTGGGCAAGATGCACTTAGTATTGGAAAAAGCCAATGCCATTCTTTGTATTTGAAAAAACTGCCATCCATTTAATCATGATTCATTATTTTTCATAACGCTAAATACATGTACTGTGTCTTGAGTGACTTTTTTAATGTGACACAATTTCAGGGAAAGCATTCCATTACTTGGTGCGACATTTTCTTAGCAACTTTCCCCATACCTGTCCACACGACTCTAATAGGCTCAACCATTTCTCTTTGACGGAACGTGCAGATGGAACGTGCACTTATGACATGTCGTTGACGAAGGCGGGAGCTCTATTGTTCAGAGCCTTTTATATATTCATCAGGACATAAAATCCTACCCTGTATCGACTGAGTATTTAGTGAAACTTTTTAAGAACGGATGTAATGTCTTCGAGTTAAAAGTGGCACTTCCGTATTCTGTAAGTTTTGCAATTTAGCTACTAATAAATTTGGACACCGGAGAAAGTAAGTTACAAAAATCGAAGCGCCACGTGAACAGATAGTATAGTGTCAGCCATTTGTTGCCAGATATTTTATGGTATGTATTATGAACCATATATGTTTGAAACAAACTATTGATATTGTGTTCACATGTTTTCCATATTTAAATTAGAGCGAAGTGTTGCTCATTAATTTTAAACAAAATTGTATGATTTAAATTCGGCGTTTCAAATATATTTACTACACTATTTTCATCTGTTTTACGATTTGTTCAGATGAAACCATGATGAAGTAGTTTTTTTTATTTAAACATGATTGTGTTTCTCAAGACGAAAATGTCAGGGAGGCGATTCTCTTAACGATTCATCGCTTCCACGGCAAAATCAAAAGGTATTGGTTTGTTTTACTTTATCGACATATGTTTTCGTTTTTCATGTTACAGCGTTTTGTTAAAGATGCGATTGTATGCTTTAATATATAAATGTATAAATATATAGTTAACAATATTTTAGTTATTTCAGTTTAATGTAATATTCATCAAGTTTAATTAATATTTAAAAGCAGACAAAAATAGCGCTGGCGCTTTCTGGAAATGGCGCATGGTTCTAATTAGTATGGTCATTACAGCCAATAATCGGGAAATCTCCTGCCGCTTTTGTTTGTGTTTGGCCCTTTTAGAATGTTTGTTCCTTTTGACCACCGTCCTGTCCTACCCGCATTTCCGAGATCGATTGCGTTAAGCTTTGTGATGTATACCTGTTTTTTTGCATGTCACTGCTTTGGATAAAGCATTTGTTTACAGGCCACCTCAGTTGGCGATTGCCTTCACCCCCGAAAAGGACACTATTTAGTAGATAAGAAGATCTTTGGTGCTCGTAAAAACATTAAAAACTTGTGCTTGTTTGCAATTCTCATTCTCTTCCCGCTTCATTTCTTCTGGGTTATGAATTTATGAAACGAGAAACGGGTGTCAGTGGACAATGGTCTTCTGACTGTGAGTTCTGGCCGGTTATATTATTTGCATTTAAGACATTACTAACATCAGCATCAATTATTTTAAAACAGGTAGGCGTCTCATGCAGAAAGAGCAAAATCGGCAAAGCAATAGAAGCACGGTTTATTTGGAGGTGTCTCACACACGCAGACATTAGGACTCGTCTAGAAATTCGTTCACACAAACGCTTTCACTGATCTATATTTTCTGCATTCTGGCGATCTTACTGTTCAGATGTACACATGTTTTATGTTCAAGATTGACGACGTTTCATCAATCTCAACCAATCAAGGTCAGTAAAAAAAATAAACCTAATGGAAAAGACCCGAATGGTGTCTAACACAGGGCATAACTAATTTCTGTGAACTTATTACACTGAAAATAAAATAACTTATCGATTTGCGAAATATTGATTTATAGTACTATTTTAAACAATACAATGAAAAATGACTAGTAAAGTGTTGCCATTTGTCATAAAAGTAAATACATACATCTTCCTAACTATTTTATTTATTTTATTGTGTATATTACACAGTACATTACTTGTAAACGCATTGACGATTTGGGTAAGTATGTACTGTTAATTGTATTATAAATGTGTAACATCTATTTTAAAACATGATGCAGTGTTGCCCATTACGATGCCTTTATAATACATAATAGTGTTGTGCTAAATAACAATGATATTTGAACGCTTGATGTTCGACGGATACAAATACGCACACTTATCGTGATATAACTAGATTCACATAATGTTGTTCCTTTTTTATCTATACTACCGGTATATATCCGTCATATGTAATAGAGTCATTTTGAATAATATTGATCGGCCACTATGTTCTTTTATGATAGTATGTTGCCGTATACACGATTAGTTGATAACTTAACCTAGAAAAATAATACGCAAATGTAACAGCCAGCTTAGATGACGACTCATCTTTCGTGATCATATTGATTATTATAAATAGTATGCATAACGTACATCGCATAAAGCGTGAACCGACGTTTTAAGTTTTACAAAAAAAGTCTGTCTTAAATCTATAACGACAAAATAATCATGTATTTGCGTATGTGTTGATTATAATAAATGGAGATCGACAACATTAATTATCTTGATATAATGCATTTAAAATTAGCTGAAAACGCACTCTCAACAACACCGCTTTCTTTTATTTTGGTTGAATTGTGCAGTTTCATTGTTAAATTAAAATGGATTTTAAACTCCATTTGGAAATGAATTAAGTGTCATTTTCTTTATTTATGACAATATCCGCCAATTTGATTATCCTGGTGTAGAAATACAACAACTTTATTTTTTAGATGAATAAAAGGTCAACATATATATCATGGATTTGGGAAATACACCAGTACATTCTTTTAATGAATGTGTTAAGTTAAACAATGTGTTTTAAAGAATAGGGAAATTAATTGGACATTTTGTAGATTTATTCGAAAAAAACATTTTGAAATACATTTAAAGTTATTTTCCAAATTTATATTTTCACTTGCGCTATTGCGAAATGAGCTTTAGAAAAAAAAAACATTTGTGAATAAACTTGATTAAACTCCTATTTGAGCCTTTTTTAAGTATTCTGCTGGTAGTGGCCGTTTTGTGGGTTTTGGGTAATAAATCATTTTGGAGACGCTTACATTTCTATTTTGTCAAATGAAAATTAAATATAGTAAAAATAAATGGGACGTGCATTCTCGTCAAATATTTTAATATAAATACATCTGCAAATGTCTTTGCAATATATCTTTTTTATTAAAAAAAATTATTTACGATAATTGATATTGACTGAATGTTGCAAAAGAAATAACAAACTTAGCATGGAATACAAACTAAAAACAACAACACATATAGTAATTCGGATCGCTCCGGTAAGTGAGAGCAAATACCTTTTTATTTTACGCCTACCAAGTGATTTAACCCATTTAAGCCTAGCGTCTAGAAAAAGGCATTGCCAAACAGCGTAGGTTGCGCTAGGAATTTCTGTTAGAATTATTCTCAATATAGAAACAAATATACTAGACATCGCTAATTTTTGAAATAAATTTATCCAATTTAGAAGGATGGGAGAGTGCACAAGACATAAATGGGTTAATTCTAAAAGATCATCAACACAACTCAAAACGTGCACAAAGCTGACGACATGATTGATACTGTGGTTTGCTATTGAATAAATACTGCATAACGCGTATAAATAAGCTGCAATGAATTGCCTCACAACATAATGAATGCCATCATGAAAACCCAGTTAAAGTTGTCATAATTCCCAAAATTATATTACGTGTTGTTGTTGTTTTTGCCACATTCAAAACGTACATGTGATATTCTGACATTCTATATGACACCATAATGTTTACTTCAGATGCATTTTTGCTTTATTGTCAATATTTAAATTCCATGAGCTTAGAAAACAGTTGCTAAACATGTGTTTAATGTTTTAATTCGCTCTATATATGAAGTTTTCTTTGTGCACATTCTCCAAGCGGGGACTTGATTTATGTTATTTGCGTATGGTATAATAACCGTTAAGTCTCTAAATTAGTGGTCTGCAGTTTACCAGGCTAAACAACATATTGGCTTCCACTTACATCGTAAAAGAAATACGGTAGGCAAGTTTTACCAACTCACTATGTGGAAATATTCTTCGCGAGACGATGCATATATAATGTGTGATCGTTGCTGACTTTACCAATAGAAATGATGACTTTTCATACACAACACTGTACCTAGTTTTATAGTATTATATTATTAAGTATTATTTGCTTGTCTGTAAACTTTTTGGTAACGGACAGGCGATTAAGAAACGTGTCTGCATCTGACATTTTCACAAAGGGGATCCTTTTTCAGCCTAAAAATCTGGAAACTATGTGACGTTTATATGTTGCAGAGTTACAATTGCTATGTTGTATAATAAATGCCAGTCCGGTAATAGTCGCAATTTAAGTGATACTCAACTTTGCGGTTGTGAAATTAAACTCTTATGTTATTTATGTACGCTTAAGTGAGAAATGTGTTTCGTAATATGTGAGGACAGTTCTTATCGAGATGTCGAGATAAGAATGGTGGTGATGGCCCTTAATCGCTTGTCTAGGTTCAATGAAAACTAAACAAAAACTTGTAGAAGACTTGACCTGGTCACCTTGTTATTGAACCCACCGACCCAGATTTGCGGCTTTGATGTCGAACGGATAAACATTATGTTAATGTTTTCTATATGTGGCTTATTGATTGGAAAAAAAGCGTTTTCTACGATTTGACATATTGCTCGTGTGATTGGTTACCCGTGACCTAAATTTGAAATATGATTAGATATGTTCAGGGTTAATGTTCTTACCATGGTTCATCACGCTTGAATGATAAATGTGGATGCATCATGTACGTAATTGGCTGTTTAAATGGAAAATATGTTGAACAGACAAGTGAACTTTACAAAAACATTATTAACTTTGTATTTGAAATATTGTTTTGTTTTGTTGTAATGAACATACGAAACTACATGACTAATGCGCATATTGTTATAAAGTATAGTGCATCTTATTGAACAGCCCAATAAAGGTTTTAATTATTGTCGAATTACAGATTGATTTAAATTTACATAAGAATTAATGCTTCATCTACACGCTATGCTAATTATAGGAAAAAGGATTTTAGTGTCGCCTAGCAAATAAACATAGCGACGTAATATTATTTCTTATATTTTATTATTGCATAAGCTTATGGCTTGTCAATGATAATATTCCAGTTTACGAAGACCAAAAGCAAAACTATAAATATCATCTCATGTGTATAAGTAATTACTGCAATTAATACTTCAGTATTGGAAACCAATTGACAATTTGAAATAATTTCAACTTGTTTACTGAAGGATCGGTAAAAAATCATGAGCACAAATAATTGAAAACAATTTAAAAATTGACAAATTATTCAGCCACGGCGATAAATGTCTTTTCTAAGCACATACCAATCAATCGAGAGTGTCCAGAGTAAATATGCGCTCCAAATTATGTCATCTGACGTATACCAAAACAATAATTGTGAATGGAGTATAAAATACTTATAATCATTCATTGATTTGAGACACAGATTCGTATATTTAATATGGCAACAGCCGCTGCTGAAAGTAATTCATTTTGACAACACCAGGAAAGTAACAGGGGAATTTTTTGATAGTGTTTCAAATGTAAAAACACATAAGGGAATTTTTCGAAATGTTTAAATGCAAATTTGAAATTTTACCTAAGTAATTATTTCGTAACCGTGTGTGGTATTGCAAAATGGCCCTGTGTATATAAACCTTTTTCGATCGATATTTCTCAACCGTCAAATACACAGTTGTGACACATACTTACAAAATCGCGATGATAAAGATTGGTGTTGCTTTAACACTGTTGCTGATAGTGGCCGCTGGTGAGTGTTTTATCGTGATAATTAATTGTTAATTGTGTAAATACTTTACTAGAAATTAGATTGGTAGTAATTGTTAATTTAACTATATTTTTGTGGTTAATGTGTTTTGCGATTATGACCTAGTATATGTTGGAAAGTTGTGCGACTAGCTAATGCATGGGTTTACACTCAGTTCATGTCGTTGTGTATGTTCATATATGTTTATTTATCAACCAGCTATTGTATGTATGATTCCGATTCTAATTAACTGCCAATGTATATGTTCAAATAATGTGACAAATATCGCTATATGACTTAAACTTATTCATGTGTCTTATTGCAGTTACATTAATAAACCCAATTGTGACATTTATCAAACAAAGCTAGACCGTTTTTAAACAGAGTATCACCTACATATTCTGTTTGGACTCTCACAAATATTAAATTATATTAACTTATCTGCTCACATTAATTTTTCATAACAAGTCTTATTGTCATTTATAAAGGATTGTAGCGAAAATGTAAAGAAAAGAGTTTATTGACACTAGTTCATGAATTAACATACCGATTTGAATTGTTTGGTAATTGTACTAAAACAAAACTGTATGTTACAGATTCACACATTTTTTAACAAATCAAGCTCTCTGATCTCGTGTAAAAATAAAATCTGATTGGCAAACACATTATAGTATGACCGATATAGTATGCATACATTTTATCCTTCTGTTTAAATATATTAATTGTACTGTTATGTTAAAACTTGCGTGATTCTTTAAAATTGCATTTAAAATAAGAATTCAAACTTACAAGGGACGCGTTAAATATGTGCAGGTCTAATTAAATAATAAAAATTGGGTAATGTACACTTTCGCAGTGCTATGGGTGTGATAATTTCATTATGTATGTAACAATGAACTGTATTACCTTATAAATATATCAATATACTATATGTATCTAAATATAACCATTAGAAGCAACTACATAGTTATATAATATTAAGGTAATAAAAAGTTTTGTTCTTATAGGCACTATAGAAGCGCAAACTGCCGGAGAGGGGTCGATGTGCGGTGGATTTGCGGGCATGCAGTGTGAGGCAGGCTTGTTCTGTGATTTTAGCTTGGGATCCGCGGGCATTTGTCGGCGCTTTAATTGTAAGAGTTTTGTATGGTATGTTAAGCTTTTCTTTTCATATCTTGTTCCATTCACTGGTAACAATGTCTGTGGGTAAACTGACTCGTGCAAAGAATAACAGAATGCCACGCCGCATCTGGGTGTACTTGCGAGGGGAATCAACTCCATATTGTTTTATTATAAGCATATACAAGCATTTAATGCAATTTAAAATCACAGCGTTAAACGAAAATGCATAAACATAGAATTGTTTTATATACTTTTTTTTATAAAAGGAAACATGAACATTGCACAAATAATATAATTGGACAGTGGAAATTAATACCAATAAGAGATTATGTTCATTTCACTTAAGAGCGCGACAGTCAATTCAGTTTTATTGTTCTTCACCCCCATATCTTTGTTTCATCACTAGATATATGTATATTTAGCGTGTAAATAAAATGAAATTCAATTAAAACTTTGCATTTAATTTGTCATGTACAAACAGTTTTCTCTTCCTGAAAATTATTAAGTAAATAAGAACTAAGTAGAACTAAAACAAGAAGACAACACATCAACTCTTAAATGTTAAAAGTAAAACGGAAAAGAGTAACAGTTCGATGCTGCTAAAAAGCTGCGCTTAAACTGAACAACCTATTGCATTTAAACCTTGTGCTTCCATTCAGGAATGAAGATTTCGTTTATAACTTATGATAACATATGAAATTTCTACAGTGAAATAAATGCAGTAAAAATAAACATATTGTTATTTTCAACGGTGAAAATAACACATTTTCGCAACTACTTTTTCTATTTTTAGATTAACATAGCAAGATTATCATATTTTGTATGATCACGCGTGAATGAAAATCGGTATTCCACCGAATTTAACAAATTTTCTAAACAAAATTCACCGTTTATTTACATTTTAAAAGAGTTTAACTGGAAAATTTCGCTGGAATAAATACGTCATTTTGTGTATTGAAATTCATTGAGACACGCCACGGGAGAAAGAATAACTATTCAGCGAAAGGGAAACAGGTGTTAATTAATTTTTTTTGAAACGGGGCATAAAAGAAACATACGATTAGTTCATATCAGTGTAAGATCGTTTGTTATTTCACTCGTGTTCATAGAAAAAAACTTTTCACTCGTGGTGCATTTATACGAGCAAAAGTTTTAAGCTCACCTTAGAACACATGCTTATGTTGAGCATTAGTGATTGCATTTGTTAATCGTTCTCTTTCGTCGTTCATAGGACGCTATGCGTTGTGCGTCGTCATCAATTCCTTGTTCACACAATAGAGGCTACATTGTTTCTGCCATCGTGATAAAAGTTCACCAGAACATCGCATACTTATAATAATTGACCGAGTATAAAACTAGGTCACGTTAGCTTGAGGTAAAATAATAAGGACACCGTGAGAAATAAAACAAAAATCTTGTTAAACACTCGTTAACTCCACGTGTGTGTTGATTTTTCATAAAACATGATTTGACAATGTGTTATAAATATATTGCGACTGAATTGTAAACTGTTTCCGGTCGCCGAAATGGTGCAGGGAAGTTTAACTTATATGGCTATAGTGAAACTAGGTTAACACTGTAAAAGTCACATGCTTTATCAAACCATCATTAACATGGTCAGAATATTTCTTATTGTTATATCTTAAACCGAGTAAAAAAATTGGTACGATCCGTTCAAAAACATGGTCGCAAGGGGTATGGGACATTTTCGTTTTGTGGAAATATTGTAACATTGTTTAAACTGTATATGTCTCGTTTCTTTTCCAATCTTGATTAAACTCGTTCATAAATTTATTTCAATGATATTTAAGCCAGATTAAAGTAACAATCACGCTAAAAAATATCGAATATTTCGTTAAATAAAGCTAACCCATAAAAAAATCAATGTTCCTTTTAGCAAAATGCAAAATTTCAACGTTAGATGTTGTCTGGTAGAATTGATTTAACGAGATACAAAATGCTCGTTTTTATTTTTTTGTGGCCACAAATAATTCCATTTATATCTCTGTGAAATATCCGAACATTTACGGGCGAACACGAGATTGGATACGGTAAGCGTCGGAAGCATGACGTGGCTCTCATGAATAATCATTCTGTGAAATCAAAATAAATTCTGGGTAACTGGAACTTAGCGAATGTTAAAATGGCTTGTATAAATTATGCAAATGAACGCAACCCGAATGAATCCGATCCTGACTCGAAAGCGAAAGTAGATTACATCGTGGAACGATATTTAGATATTTATTTGCTTAAAACTTGCCGAATGCTTGTAATATAACGTTTTTAAATCAATGTTAATTGTTTTCAGGGCCTTCGTATTGTAATTAGCCATCGTATGGTACTACTTGTTGTCGAATGTTTTTATATAGCATAATACAGTAGCCGTATGTATTGGTGAGCGTGATAGTGACTTTAAACAATAGATGCGGTCAGTTGAAAAACATGTCAGGCGGGGTTCTAGGCAGTTTTCCTACATGGCTTATTGAAAAAGTGTAAACACTAGAAAGTCACATTTGTATGCCAATCCTTATTAAGATTCTTCTGAACATTTTCCTCAATTATTTCCCGACGGAATTTGCAATATGTTACTCGAGGATAAAAACAAATTCACTTAGTCAAAGTAATATTTTAGTCAAATCTTCATGAAACAAGATTAAAGCATAAATTGCAGTTTATTCTCAGCAAAGTTCAAAATTCCCGTCGGTCCATTGAACAATGTGTGTATGAAATAATGGGTCGAATCTATTTTTGTTTATGTTTTTTAGCTGGATGAGGTATGTTTGCATGATTACACACATGAGTTTGTGTATACAATCGAAAATCCTGTTAAGATCACGTAGCACATAGGTCAAAAGATGTGTATCAATCTAAATCCGCCATCGAGGGACCTGGGGTTCCAAGTGTGGGTTCGGGGAGGGGGGGGGGGGTCTGGGGTACCAAGGGGGACACAAAACCGATTTATGTTCATAACACCGGTGTTTCTGTTTATAACTTGACTTGTGTTCGGCCGTATGTCATAAATGTACAACTTGTCAGGAATCCACTCTGTACTCTTCAACTGACCATTTTCAGTAGCCTGCTTACCAGAAAATATTAATATACATAATTAATGACTTTGCTGCATAACTGAATGCTTAGTTTTAGTTTTGCAGTTTCTAATGCCTATAATATGGAATGGGTATAGTTAATACACAATTTCTCTTCTCGGGGATTATGACAGGATTTTACTAATTTGTTTCAAATAATTTTGGGCTGTTAGGATTTCACATATGCAGTTCCGTCTAATCATGCTATTTTTATGCCGGTTTTTACAAAGAATATGAAAACCCGTTTATGCATGGGATATGTATATATATATATATATATATATATATATATATATATATATATATATATATATATATATATATATATATATATATATATATATATATATGTATATATACATATACATATATATATATACATATATATATAGAAATATATAAATATATATATATATATATATGGGATATGTATATATATATATATATATATATATATATATATATATATATATCTATATATATCTATATATATATATATATATATATATATATATATATATATATATATATATATATATATATATATAATCAACGTTTGTCTTCACAAAATCTCAGATAATATAAACATATAACACAAAGTCAGATTAAAAACCTAGGTCACCAGGTCAAATGAGAATTATAAAATAATCAATAGTGTATTTAAAAACGTTAAGCAGTTATGCATTGGCACGTATGACAATGACTTGTTTTAAAAAGCAGCATTTACTTTTAACCCCAATAGCAAAATCATATACAATGTATTATGTTGACAGCCAGTCATCTTTCCTTAGATCCATCTGTTATATTTAACAAAGATGATAAGTTGGCATCACGGTGTATAGTGTTTTTACGACCTCAAAATTTGAGCAAAATCGCTCCACCAGCACTTTCAGTACTTTGATTATTCGTGTGATGAATAAAGTATTTCTTTTACTTTTGCGTTTATCACCAATTTAGTATTATTAGTCGGTCGTTATAAACAAATAAGCCGTACACACGACGCGCGCATTCGTTTGAATATAAATGAATAAATTGTTCACGTTTTTAATGTTCAAACGTTTTAAAGATTCGAGATGGTACACCTACACAGTTGCTTTATTAACACGACATTCAGTTACAGAACATTATTTGTGTGTACATATTATAATATAAATATTGAAAATAAAGCAAAAAATAATCAAACTATACCATGCATGCAATGCGGATACTAGACATTTAAGAGTACAATCATGTAAGACGTTCATTATACAGTTATGTTGTATTCCTCGCTAAATAGTGCACATGGAAATGTTAGTGCTGAAATATTTACAACATTACATTTAGCAGATGTTGTGATAAAAGTGTTTTTTCTGCATGCACTGGCTGACGATGGATTGTTGACGTGTACAGTGTGACGTAACTCATAATCACGACACAATAACTCCGTACGACGACACAGTCATACAATTCAGAACAAAGTATTTTATAAAGTTAATGCCAATTTAATTGTTAAAAAAATAATTATGTGATGTAATTGATTTTTTATACAAAGTTTCCAAGTATTATAATGCCAAAGTCCTAAACAACGATTGTCAGTTTCAATTGTTATGACATCAGCAATACGTCAACATGTTCTATTACAAGCTAATTTTCAAAATGCGCTGAGTTCTTTTGGAATTCACATCCCGCTTTTTATATTGAAATGGAAGCCTTAATTTTGTCTCCTTAAACATACATTGTTTTATAATAAAAATATATTTTATGTATTCTTATTATAAAAGTACACATAATAGTCGGCATTTTAAAGTCAGGAGTTATTTAATTATATGGTCGGTAAATTTAATGACCAATATTATAATAAAATTTATCCCCATTATGCTATTACATTAACGTAGTCGGTTTTAGAAAAAAGTAAAATGTTATATAGATACAATCGACAACTAGTATGTGTGAACGTATGAGTGTCTGATGGTTCCCACACTCCATGAATAGATTTAATAAAAAAAACGCGTGTATTTATAATAGATATAATTCTTTCTTATGAATTCGTTCAACATCATACTCGAAGCTTTATAGCTGATTTCACAACAATCCATCAACAGATTAAATAAAAGTTACATGCATTTTATATAAAATACGTTGTTATGAAATCGGTTAATTTCACAGTCAAAGCTTTTTGTTGAGTTCATAATTTATATAAACACTTTATTCTTAGATTTAATTATCATAGTCGAAACGCAAAACCCGTTATGTAAATACATTTTTTTCATCAACCTAGATTTATATTTTTAGGATTTAAAAATCTATACTAACTCCACATTAAAACTTTAAAAAAAAACAGTCAATCTTATGACCCAATACACAATATAGAATTCTACAACACGAACTATTATGACATATTATAACAATCATACTGGCCCAATACTTGAACATCATTCTCAAATACACAATACTACAGCTGAAGATATACATATACAATTATTTTGAAATATGATAGCCATCATATTTGGACATTTCAAGATGCGACCAACGACAATAAACAATAATTTTAAATCATGATACAATTAAATGATGATTTTTAAACAATTATTTTATAAATTATTTATACTTTTTATTCAAAATTATAATTTTAACGATAATACTCTTGAAACAATTATACAAAAAAATGTTAATTTTTACATCAATGAGCATCATATTTAGACATTATAAAATACAAAACATGATCCAAAGCTATGCAGATTTTCTCCTTTATATTTTATTTTACAAATTTATACATTTATTTATGCATTTATTTAATCTTATTTCATGATACAATGATGATTTTATGTGTATTTTTTCATAGATAAGCATCGTATTTGGACATAATTAAATACAAATCATGATAGTTTAAGTGAGACCAACGACTTGGACATTATTACATACAAACAACAGGTGTCTCCATAGGATGCCATATGCTCCACGGGGGGGGGTGCATAAAATACAATGATGTTTTGTTTTTTCTCATTAGTTATATTATCTATTTTTTTATATTTTATGATAATAATCTTGAAACAATTATAAAACAAAATATGATGATGATTTTGACATTGATGAGCATCATATTTGAACATAATAAAATATAAACATGATAGTTTAAATGAGACCAACGACAATTTAAAATAATTTATCATGATACAATGTTATGATTTTTCAACGCGTTTTGTGTATTGACTGGGATAATTAAATCTAGCGTTGAAGTGTTTCCTTATCGGAGATTTTTGGTTGAATCATAATTTATATAAACACCTTTTCGCTCGATTTCAATTTTCCTGGTCAATACACAAAACCCGTTGATACAATAGTTTACATTGTTGCTGGTTTACACTTACTTAAAAAATATCGTATATATGGCTGTTTTGCAACGAATGCATATGGTGTAAATTTTTTGTTTACATTTACTACATACCGTGTATGTTGCTAGTTTACACTTGTTTCATAATATATGTTATTAGATAGAATGGCCTGGGTATTGAATGGAATACTCCACGCCATCAACTGCGGCAAAATCAAGTCAAGAATTGATTACTTCATTCATAATACATATAAACATTAATCTGAGTCGTGTCAAAAAGCCAGACTATAGCCTTAGAATGCTAAATTAATATGAATTAATAAATACATTAATTAAGTAGTAGTTATTATTTAAAAAGTTGTGATAACAATGTGTATAGCTCTAATAAAAAATTACAGTTTGGATAAGAAATATTGCTTACTGTTTGAAGGTCCTGTAAGATTTTCATTTGAACACTTCATTCTATGATACAATTTTTTTAGAAAAGGTTCCGAATATTTTAAAGGGAGGTTTTCTTAATATTCCAGCATACTGAAACATATTTGAGACAATTGATAACAATAATTCATAAGAAGGACATACCAATGACCGGACGCTAATTTATGTATGGCGTAGAGTTAATAAATGGTACTGTTTAACGTAATTTAATCCTTATTATTATCTCCTTAAACACATCAAACATAAAAACATGTTTATTATTATGAAGAAAAATATTAATTAATATAACAGGGATGTTGATCATAAGGAATGTTAAATTGGCGACCAATAAATTAATTGTCCCAGAACGCACCCTGTCTGAGTTTGCGTGTCTTCCTCTAAATGATGTCCGAAGATTTACACAAATAACTATACTAGCTGAAATTATGATGAAATATGGTATAATAAGAAAACATATCCAGTCAGATAGAAGGAACATATAGCCCCACGCAGTGTTTATCGGAAGAAGCATCAGCATCCCCCGATAATTGATGAATTGGACTGCGATGAAATGTCGTAAATATTGAATAACAAAATCAGCTTAAGATGTTACGCCCTCTGCTTTAAAAACCACGCGAAGAGTAAGAACTTGTTTCACTTTGAAAGGCATTGTTATACTGAAGAATTGCTCTATTGTTACAACAAATTCGAAATAATCTCTTTTTTTGCTTCAAACAGCAAACAAAAAATTATGCAACTTTAAAATGGAAAGATAAAATTAAAGTATTGTTTAGAACCAAACTTACAAAATTGCTTTGTATAAGCAAATTCCTAAAGATGCATTCATTAATTCAATGTAGACTTTCTTTCATAACTTCTGATATTTGACACTTTAACGCAACAATCACATGTGTCATCGCTTCCAACTTTTTATCCAATATTTTAAATCAGTTCTAATCAACCTGCATACATCTGGGTCGGCAGTGTTATCTTGACCCTGTCATGAAAAACATAATATTCTAATTTTGATGAGTTGTTTCTTATGCTTTGAATTGTAATTTCATAGCTATTGGGAAATATTGAAAGCAATATTTACAAAAAAATCTACTTCAGTCGCAGCCCTTTAGGAAATTGAAGAAGTGCCGATAAATATAAATCCATGTGTATTTTTAATTAGATTTTAGGCGTGTCTTCTGCGGATGCTGTTTTAATATTGCACACACCTTACCCCTACTTAGACCTGGTTTTATGTTTTATCACTCATAAAAAGACTTTGTTGTTTGTTCACGAAAGACAACTTCTTTCTGACCTTTAATTTGCAATACACTCAGCTATTTCAAACCTGAGAGCTGATCAGTTTGCTGGTAGTCTATCAGAGTTGTCTGAATAAGTTTATATCCAAACTGGTGACACCATCAACGTTCTTTATAATTATGCAAATGACAAGAGCTCGCATGATGATTTATATATGTGGTAAACATATATTACTGCTTTCACTATTAACATCATAATCATTAATAATATCATCAAAATCTTTCATTAAGCTCGCTAATATGCTTTTCATAAACAAAATTATAGAGTAGCTTCTTTATCGGTACAGAAGCCTTTAATATTTTATTCTGAAGCCTGTTCATAATTAAAAGCGCACGTGAAGATGTCCTTTGAAATTTCGTTTAATATTTTAATTGGAATGTTAAACCACGAATTATGGAATGATTAACCACGTGCTAACAAAACTATTTTACTAAATGAATATAAAGAAGGTGGTTTGCAAATGATTGATCTTTGTTCTTTAGTCAGTTCTCTGAAGTTGACTAATTGACGTTCTTTTAACTTTTTAATAACCGCCTACTCCTTATCAGATTAGCGTGAGAAAAAAATGAAATACCCAATACCATTTTACTTATGTTCTATAGAACCGTTATTTCATTATGTAAAGCAACAAAATCATACAAGAAGTATGATTTATTTTTATATGCATGTAAATTCCATTTAAGTATTGTTTCTTAATTATAAGTAATACGCTGTTGATTGAGAAAAATGATGACAATCGGAAATAAGTTATGCAAAATCGGTTAAACTCAGCATCAAACAGCACAAAGTTGGGTGTTTTTTTAATAATTTTCTATATTATTGTGTTTGAAATATGTATAAATAATACTTATATTAATATTAAAGCCAGCTTTTCGCATCAATGGCAATCATCGAAAATTTAACTCGGTACTTGGTCACAAAATCGTCTGGGGAAGACATAATGGACTCTCGATGAATGTTGAAAACACAGTATTGCCTTCAAGATGAGAGATCAAAAACTGTCATGATAAGACGGAAATCGTTCAGAAATTTGCCAGTTTGCTATTAAAAACACATTTTGACTTCTATTTTATATCGAATAGTTTTGTGCGTCGATGTTCCATTTATAAGAAACAAATGGGTTTTATGCTTTATGTGGCCAGCGTACTATAACCAAGCCTGCACAGCTCATAGTCAGGTAAGGAGATACCTAATAAGGTCATGAGCAATTTACAGCGGGCAGCGCAGCTCCTGACCAAACTGCGCAATTTCGCAGACTGAACTGGGCTCTAGCTAAGCTGGTCGAAACGTCATTACCGTAGATCTTTTAACGCATGCCGCTGCTCTTATCATGTTATTTTAAAGTGTCGAAAGAAAACTATGTGGTAATCAAATATTAAAATACTATATATTTTGATTGTGAAAAAATAAACTCAAAATATGACATGGGATGACACATATGATGTGATAATGTTACATTTACGTGTGATCTAAATATACGTGCACTTAATAACACACATTTCAGGCGGTCAATATGCGACTAACAAGTGAAAAAAATTTAACCTCTTTTTTTAAGTTAAATTATTTAAAAACGTAATATTTTTTACTTTACTTCAAAGACACCATACACGTCGAATATCTTGTATAAATATATTTCGTGTTTGAACTATGCTTCATTTTCGTTATCATAAGTGGAGTTTTTTGTGAATCAGACGTAATACCGTTAGGGTCATCGTGGTTACACATTAAAATCCAGAGGGCGACAATCCGATAGTGCGATTGTTCGATGACGACAATGCGATAGTGTGATAGCGACTTGCGATAGCACGATGAAGACAATGCGATAGTGTGATAGCGACTTGCGATAGCACGATGAAGACAATGCGATAGTGTGATAGCGACTTGCGATAGCACGATGAAGACAATAGGAATCTCTTGGCATATTGAGAAGTCATTTTAGCCAAAAGTATTAGCCAAAATACTGAACAAGTGTTTCAATAACATATTTTAACATTAACAAATGTAGACATTTGTCGGAAAAGGATTAGCAGGAACAAGTATATATGTTAGCCGGTTTAATCATAATAATACAGTGTTTAATAACTATAAATTTAAAATACTGTGTAATCTACTGATACACAATTAACGTATTTAACGGGTACCGGCAATTGTAACTTCCGCTATAACGTTTAAAGATTGTACGTTTCTGCATCGTAACAACATCATGAAAACAAGCAATCACAATAGGGTAAAAAAAATACTTGCGTTAAATAAATTAAATTTGTAGATTTATTTATCATTAAATGCTAGATTTTTATCACTCTTTATCACTAGTAAAGAGATTTCAATATACATGCAAAGACAGTTCAATTTGCATAATATGCAGAGTTTTTACCGTTTGTATGCTAAAATTTATTAATATTGTCATTCAATATAAACGAAACGAAAATTCATTCAATGGAAAAGAAAATTACCACATTGAAAAATTGTAATATATTCCGTTTTTAGGCTTTGTTGTAAAATTGATGAAATGTACCTTTTACACTTTCGATCGTTGATGAAAAATAACACTATTCGTACCACTTATAATTAAAATGAAATAAATATATGTTTTATTACTTTTGAAATATCATTTATTAAAGTCTTACTATCAGAAAGAATGCTGCTAATGTATTGTTTTGTTTTGTGGAATTGTAAGTATTTAGTCTTCCGACCACGTTTACTCTGATGCAAATAACTACTTCGTATTTCTATGAAGGTTAAATTCTATTTATTAGTACACATTTATTGATACTAAATAAGATATATTTGCACTTTATTTAAGAGTTGTAATGTTATTTTGGATTTTTTTATCGATTCTGATTTCATTTACTAAATAAAATCCCTTAATATTGTTTTACGTTGCTGTTACCACAATCGTAACACCTAATTCGTCCATTTCCGCTTGGGTCCAGAGTGCTGTAATCAGTGTTTTTTGCCAACCAGTCTGTGCGCATGCGCGGAAAATCCCAAAAGTTAACAATAACATTCAACTGGTCTATAGTAAACGTTATAGAGGATATTTGTTGGATTCGAAGGATTATCGATTTTAATTCACGAGTGATAGAAAATATATATTTTTTACGATCACGAGTGAATAGAAAATCAATATTTCACCGAACCCAACAACACGCCGGGTATGCGGATACTTTGATAACAGATGGCACTTCGATAACAGAGAACAACAAAAGCCACGCGCGAGCGGCGAGTTCTTCAGTTTTTCTGCATTTATGTTCTGTTCATTTGGTTTTCAGACACGAAACATTGTTTGGTCGACTAATGGTATAGTACTTCAAATTGCGAAGAAAGAAATTTGTGGAAAAACGGTGGATTTTATACAAAAAATGATAAAATTGCATTAGTAATCATCATGATTTAGATGATAAGTACGTATTTCAGCAAAATAAAAATACTTGGAAATAAATCAACAACGTGCCAACTATTCCAAATAAAAGATCAATATGTCCATTAATGTTACAAGATGTTACATTTTAGTTTACTAACGTATTTGAAGAAATTCAAATGTTTAAAGAGACGAATGCCCAAATTTCATGGACACTTCTTTGACCGATCATCTCAATGACAATAACACTTGTATTCCAGATAACTCGACACTTTTTACCAGATATAACACACTCTATTTAGTGGATCAGAAATGCAGAATTCTCCGTGGAATACTGTTATTGGCGTCGAACTGAAGTGCGGCGACTAGTATGTAATACGTTTTTTTTCGCTTATGGGACACGCCGGGTATGCGGATACTTTGATAACAGATGGCACTTCGATACCAGATAACAACAAAAGCCACGCGCGAGAGTTGAGTACTTCAGCTTTTTTGCATTTATATTCTGTTCATTTGGTTTTCAGGCACGTAACATTGTTTTGTTGATTTATGGTATAGTACTTCGTATTGTGGAGCAAGAAAATCGTGAAAAAAAACAACAGAGGATTATAAAAAAGAGATAAAATTTCATCGATAATCGTCATGAATTCTATGATCAGTACGTATTTCAACAAAATAAAAATACTTGGAAATAAATCAACAACGTGCCAATTAATCAATATAAAAGATCAATATATCCATCAATGTTACAACATGTTAAATTTTAGTTGAAAAGCGTTTTTGAGGAAATTCAAATGTTTTAAGAGTCAGATGCCAAATTTTCATGGACACTTCTTTTACCGATCATCTCAAAGACAATGGCACTTCGATTCCAGATAACTCGACACTTTTTACCAGATATAACACACTCTATTTAGTGAATCAGAAATGCAGAATTCGCTGTGGAATACTGCTATAGTAAGCAAGCAATAAATAAAAATGTATTTACTGACGTAAATTAAAAACGAATTACAAATTATGTTATTATCCCTTTGGAATATGATAATAAAAGGGAAAGGGAAGTGTAAAGCTCAATATAAAGGGAGTTTCCCGATCTCTTTTAATTTTTGTGGCTACGCATTAGTATCGTCTTCATGATGCGATTCTAATGAGCACCAGTGACAAAGGATTTTATGAGGTGTATTGGCCGCTTTAAGACCCCTTGCTCCCCTTATCTATAGTCAATTATCTAAGTTCAATTGAACACGGTCGTGTTGATCCACATGATGCGTTGTTTTTTCATTTCTCTTAATCTCAATTTACCACTTAAAATAAGTTTATTATTTAGACAATTATTTTCTGTCGTCACTTGAAATATATTACTTCAGAAATAAGCATTTGAATCTTATTTAAAATGTGCACTTGTAATATTAATTATATAAATTAATAGTCATAAGATTTTTGAAAACGAACAACGCCATTGGTTATATTTTACATGTGTATGTAATAACCTTATGCATACATTCCCAATGAGTCGGGCTTCACAATGCAAATTGATTCGTACTTCAAAATGGTTGGTAAGAATCAATAGCCATAATATACAGAATGCATTTCATGTAGAAGATAAAACTCGGTTATCAGAGTGCCCACTTTGTTGAAAGTCTCTGTTATCCTAAGTTCCCTATATCGGGAATCAAAGAATCCGCAACTTCATGAATACCACCTATTAAAACATGCTCTATATTTGTTTATATTTCATTGAATACTATCAAAATGTCAGTATTTGAAGCACAGTGATTACTCTACATGCTGAACTATCAAACAATTTCTTGCAATATTTCTAAGTAGTTTTATTTTGTTGATATGTTTACTTTTCATCCAGTTTATGCTGTTTTCCGACCGAATTTTCTATTTTTTGGGGAAAAATCTACCATTCTTCCGTGATGTTTGTCTTTGCAATAGAAAATGATACACCATTTATAAACAAGACCATGCGCCTTGTGTAAAAAACTAATCTTTATGATATAACTTATAACTTTAAATTATACTGATGAACTTACCTCTCGCGCGTGGCTTTTGTTGTTATCTGGTATCGAAGTGCCAACATATCTGGTATCGAAGTGCCATTTGTTATCAAAGTATCCGCATACCCAGCGTGTGGGACGAAAAGTTATTTTACGGATCAATATATATATTTTTGTTGTCAGAATATCTTGCATAGTGGCGATTTTTTGTGTAAATTAGTGTAAATAAGTACTGCATTTGTGCCTATTACATTTACTACAACTTTTATTGCCAATAATGCAAAGCTAATTCTTTTAATTAATAGCTGATCACAGGGACTGGTCAATAATAAATATTACAGGGACTTGGCAAATACGAGAACCGGTGAAACTTTCTGGTTTTGTATAAAAACAAAACTTCTTTGTTCCACTTTCATATCAACCAACTAGTTACTAATAAAGGCGCTATAGAGCGCGAAGCGCGACACGTATTATTAATTGTAATAATGAGTATTGATAAAGGAAGCAGCCGCTTATCAATGAGGAGAACCATCACAGCACCCCAGTCCCATTACTATCAAGTCCTCCTACAGGTTTTGTTAAGAACCACATATAGAAGGCCGAGGCCTGACCCGAATCTTGCCAGTGGTATGGACTCTTTGGTATGGACCTTTAATCCCGCTCACTATCCAGCGTTTAAACTTCCGGGTTTACATTTAACCCGACTATTAATAGCTTATTAATATCTTTGTTAGAAGGTAATTTTTCAAGCGGTTCCGTAGTGTAGTGGTTACCCGCTCGCTTCACATGTGAGAGTCCCAAGGTTCGAGCCCTAGTAGAATCAAATTATTTTATTTGTGTTTTATGTTAACTTTTTGTTTTGATGTAGACATTTTAGTTTTAATAAATATGCTGTTATATTGTAACCATTTTTTGTTTTTATTATGCCCATGAAATATATGTGTGAGAGGGTGGGAGGGGGGGGGGGGGTTCGTAAACACATTAAAACTTTTACAGTGTTTCCATATCAATGAGTAATCAACCCCTATCGTAAATGAGCAACGTTAGAATAAGTTCAGAATAATCTCCCCTTGAAGTTGAGAAAAATATGAAATTACGCTTACAAGATGAAGCAGATTTTTTTTAAACCTTCACCGTTCTGTTCCATTAATGAAAACTGCACACGGATGCCAGTAAAAAAGAGGAAACCAATGTCAATAAAATGAACTATGAAATATTTGGGGGTTACAACAAAAAATCATAGATAATGGTTATTTGGGAGTTATAACACAACATCGTAGATAATGGTTATTTGGGAGTTATAACACAAAATCATATATAATGGTTATACCAGTATCTTTTTCTATTTTGTTTAAAATAATCGGCCAATATATTAATATTTACAATAGAAAAAAAATCGTTCCATGTAACTTCATGAAGTGCCTTTTACATTGAAATTCCCGACGCCCTTTGATGCTTTGTATCAATACTTATATCTTGTAGTAAGCAGGCCATAAATAAAAATGTATGTACTGGCGTAAATTAAAAACGAATTTCCGAAATATTGATTTATCCTTTTGGAATATGATTATGATTTTGTATAAATGTAAATTAAAGATAAATATGAAAATAATTCGTTATGCCTGATGAGTCCAGTCTATATGGCCATACATTTTCAAGTTTTCGAGTCACCCAACAGATGGATTTTCGCGTAGTACACGAGCTTAAACAATTTTAAATTACATTATTTGTAGCGAAACGACTGATTTAAAGCATGTGTAAGTTTGTCCTAATGAAGGTACTAAGGCCATTTACTTATAATATACTAGATAGCATGTCATGGAACATCACTCTGCTAAAACTGCAACTTAGAGATAAATATCAGCAGCGATGCAGGTCCGAAATTCTAGTGGAACTTTTTTTTTTCGCTCAATGTTAGCAAATTAAAATAAAATAGCAATAATGGAACAGGCGGTCGATTAAATCACGCGATAGTGGTGTCACAGTTGTGCATACCCGTCGTCGTTGTTATTAATATACACAAAAAACATTCTGCATATGAACTTGGACATACATGACACAATTATATATTACAGGATGAGCGAATCGGAGTTAATGAATGCTACCTTTTATTCGTTTCTTTCACAAATGACGCATACAAGATTTCATAACATATCTTAATGTAATATCTAAATTTAAAGCATTAGTATGCGACACTTAAATTACAACAATTGATATTTTCGTAAAAGGGGCATTTTAACAGACTTTGCCATGTATTGAAGTTTGTCATTAACTGCTTTATATGGATAAATGAAAACATTAGATCTTAAAAACTCCATTAGAAAATAAAGAAAGAAGAAAAGTAACCCTCGACTAGGCTCGAACCACTGACCACTGAAGCAAAAGTCTATCGCTTAGACCACTTGATAAGCATCCGTGCTTACACAATAAGTTATGTATAGTATCACAAAATATAACGACAACAACAGATGTCTCCAAATTATTCAATCGTTTCGCGTTGCAACGCTTTATAATTTTAAGGGGTTTTTTATCGTCAAAAGATGCATATAATGGATATTTTAAAGCATGGTAACTGTTCAGTATTGCATTTTTCTTAAAAATATCATAACTACAACGAAAATTTGCTAATCTGAAACATTTTTTTTTCATGTTGTCAATTTACCAAAACGTGAAAAGGCCCCTGTAATAACTTTTTGTTTTGATGTTTAACTTAGTCAGCTTAATATGATTTTACTGAGATAAGGTTTAAATGTAATTAAGCATGATAGTTTGTATTGTTCGTGCTTTTTTCAAGTCGTTTTTTTTATTTTTAAAACAAGATGTGACAATCATGAAGACACATGTATACCGCATTATTAACTCTCAATCGCTTTTCTCATCAGTATTTACCCGTATATAATTGTTAGTCTAATTTATTAATTAATGCGCATTTTTATGCAAGTAGCGACAGTTTTATATTGGCATCTTACTCACCAAGTATAGTGTTACTTTACATAGGATTTTATGAAGAACATAGAGAATACTATGTTAGTGTGATTGTGGACTTGAGTTTATCCCACGAGAACACTGTCGCATTGTATCTCCAATAAAAGATGTTCGAAGTAAACTTAATTTGACTGTAGGTTAAGAAAAAAGCAACTGTCTATAATTTAACGGCAAATGAGTACTACGTGTAATCGGAATTCTCGATGGGGAGATAACAACTGTAGGGTTTTTTGTTATCAATCTTTTCATAGGTTTTTTATTTGGCGAAACCACCAATCTTACAGTTATATTAATACAGCTTGTCAGATAATGGTCTGTAAAAATTCAGTATAACCTGCAGAACTCTCAATTGATGAACATACACGTTTATTTTATAAGTACAGAGAATGTATAAGAATCTAAGTATAAGAAAGGTCCTAAACAAGGTTTCTAAAAATAATAAAAAAACAATACCAATACCAGCCTCTGAAGGCTGAAAATAAAACAACATCGCAGATATGTACGGGGATACACGCTACTGCATCCACGCAGCACACATCAAACTGTTGTGCAATCATACAATAAATAAGTGCAACTCCAGGAAGTGTTTATGTTGTAAGTTTTTAAATATGTCCTCTTTTATTCTTTCATCTGTTAATAACCGCAAATTTTCAGTTAACATTAAATCCGATGTCTCATGAAATTCTATGCATGTGGTTTATGTCATTACTTGAAATGTACCCTGTTGTGGTGCGCAATACGTTGGGCAGACTGGTAGATCACTTAAAACACGTTTTAGGGAACATTTTTTTTAATTAAAAATAACAATAAATTTTACAACTTCATTTACCAGCATTTTAATAAAACGGGTCATAGCGTAACAAATATTTCAATTCAACCTGTGGAGCAACTTATTTTAATAATGGTACTTCAAATCAGTGCCAATTAAAAACAAGGTGCATGTCGGAATTTGAATGGATTAAACGTTTGCAATCAGCTTACCCACTTGGATTAAATGATAAAATTCTAAATGTTGGAACTATTTTTAAAAATAAATCGATTAATTCATTTTTTCTGTTTAGTAAATGTCTAAGAAATAAACGTTCACACGGCATAAGGAAAAATGGAAAATTAAGGCGTAAATTGAAACGTCTGCTTTCTTTAAATGACTGCTATACTTTATTACAAAATGGAGGTAAACATAAATTACTAAGTGCACTTTGCTCTCTTTCTGTTTCTTCGTTGGCGCATATTGATACGGAATGTAAACTTATTTTACTTCAATCTGACCCTCTATATGAATGTGCTTGTATTATTGAATCTTTCACTGACTACTATCTTAAACCTTTTATTGAAAAGACACTTAACACACCTAGAAATAGTATCAAAATTGAGTTTTGTAACAAAGGTCTTGATTTAATTGACCTTCCAAAAATATTCAATGATAAAAATGTACGTCGGTTGATTCCCCCTTATTTCCGCAATACTGAATCACCACTTATTTGCTACAAATATAGTAAACCTGTAAGAAGTATCGTTTTAAATTATAATTCTTTTTCCACAGATATTAATTTAATAAGAAATTGTCCTACATCATGTAACTGTTCTAGTTCCAAATAAATATATGGTCCATTGGACATGTCATTACTGGGAACCTTAATTTCATTCAAAATAAAAACCTTAGAAATTTACTACGCAGAGGCCCTAAGTATAGATTGCCTATTCCTGTGGATTTGCTTTACCACATTCACCTAACTCACCTAAATAAACAAAATCTTTGTAAATTGCTTGAAGTCTTAAAATCTAAATTTGTCATAGTTCCTGCTGAGAAGGCTGCTAATAATGTTATAATAATATGACGAGTGTTTTATGTTCAAACTATTTCACAAGAACTTTCACAAACTACATCATAGTGTGATTACAATAAGCAACCTTATGAAATTATTGCCGGCCATATTGCCGAATGTAAAAAAATAAATGTAATAGTCAATATTACTGATAAGAAATTGCCATCACTTTACTGGATTCCTAAATTACATAAAACGCCATATAAAAGTCGTTTATCGCTAATTCAGTGTCTTGCACCACCAAGCAATTATCAGTGTATCTTAAATCTGCATTGAGTGCTATTAAATATCATATAGTTAAATATTGTAATAAAATTTATGAAAATAGTAATATTAACCTATTTGGTCAATAAAAAACTCATTAGAAGTTATTGATAAAATTGAGAAGAAAAAATATAAGGTGCCACAGGTAAGTACTTATGATTTTTCTACACTATATACAACGCTTCCTCACGCTTTAATAAAATCCAAACTTGTTTCTTTGATTGAAAAAACTTTTGCTAGAGAGAAGTGTTCATATCTAGCTTTAAACACTAAAACAGCTTTTTTTTACTAATCAGATATTAGATAATTACATCATTTGGACTGGTCTTGACTTTTGTGCAGCACTTACTTTTCTTCTGGATAACTTGTTTGTTGAATTTAATGGTAAAATATTTAAACAAATTATTGGTGTTCCTATGGGTACTAATTTTGCCCCACTTATAGCTGATCTTTTTTATATTGTTATGAAAGCGAATTTATGTCAGAATTATCTAAAACTAAACAAGTAGATTTGATTCAATGTTTTAACCTTACTAGTAGGTACATTGATGACATACTTAATTTAGATAATCCATTGTTTCAACAATATATTCACAAAATCTACCCTAACGAGCTAGTCTTAAATAGATCGTCTCAATCCAATACAGACGCTGCGAATTTAGACTTACATCTTACTATTAATAATAATATGATTAAAACTAGTTTATACGACAAACGGGACGACTTTAACTTTGAAATTGTGAATTTTCCGTTCCTAGATGGCAACATCCCTAAAGGTCCTTCCTATGGTATTTACATTTCACAGTTGGTACGTTATGCCAGAGCATGTTCATGTATTAAAGATTTTAATGATCGTAATCTTTAATTAACAAAGAAATTGCTAAATCAAGGCTTTTTGTATCATAACCTAAGAAGTAAATTCGCTAAATTTCCCGTAAAGTATGGTGATTTAATTTAAAAATATAATGTTTCTTTAAAATGGCATTTAAATAATGGAATTTCCCATCCATCATTTTATGGAGATGTTTTGAAGCGTGTCCGCAAATAAAAATATGTTAAAGAAAATGTTCATATTAAACTTTTCAATTTAATTAACTCGTTTTTATCAAAAGGATAATTATGCTGCTGATGTACTTAGAAACACGTGCTTGGTGGTTTTTGATTCACTATATCTTTCTTCTCTTAAAATTAGGAATTATTAGATATTATGGGCATTTTTCACATTTCAGCATAAGCGTGTCTTTGTTTCGTACGCACAAATCTGCATGAAAACTACATTTAGACACACATCTTACATCAAATCATTTCTGTCGTCAGTTGTCAAAACACCTATAATACTGTTTGATTCCAATAATGTCGCTTTAATGGAATTACTATTTTTATACATTTGATTCTTAATATTTAATCACCAAAGCTTTTTTTATTAGTAGTTTAATTTTGCAGTTCCGCCCCAATAATATTTTTATTTTAACTTTACAGTACTGCCCCTGGATTTTGTTCACGTCATTGTGTTTTCGCGAGTCAAATACGTCCTAACTCTTTCTCTGTTCCTGGGTACATGGATTTTTGTGACGTCATACGGCCAACTTTCCAAGTTGTAATCTACATGCATAGGTCATTGAGTTTATAATTTTATTTTTATTTTCTCTGTGACAGGCGTTTCATGTTTGATTTATTTTTTAGCAGTACATAAACAACCAAGCAATGCAATATGGAACTTTTACACCCATTATTGCTGCTTCTTCCTGTATTTGTGCGATGATGATCTGAAATATAAACTTCATGATGCTATATTCTTAAATCTTTTTCTATAAAGAAGGAATGTAGTTGTCACTTGTTCATAGTTTCATTCCATCGTTCCTCAAGAAGTTGTAACTCTGTTGCTCTGGTATCTTCAATACCATTGAGTAATTAAATGGTAATTTAATTGAATGCGTTTTAATTCCCTTTTATTATTGTTTTATTTTAGTAACAATGCTATGAGGTTAAATTTTATTTACACGTACATGTATTATGAATATTTCTGGGCCAAGTGTGAGGTTGAGCGCTCCAAAACCGGTTTTAACCCCCAATGCTTTGCATTAACCGTTCCAAGACGGTGACCCCAGCTTTATTCTTATTTGTGTTTATGTTGTTTTGTATTGTGCTGTATTGTCCTGTTTTGTACTGTTTTGGCAATCGGTCACTTGCCTTAAATAAAGGACCTACTAATTGTTTATAATAATAATTCAATACTACTCCAGCAGCTGGAGTTTCAATTCTTTATATTGCCGAGCCTTGTAAGCCTTTCTTAGACGAGTGGGATAAATTTAAGTACACAATCACACTAATGTAGTATTCTATCTATAGCTGTAGGATAAAAATGTGTATTTACCGCTTTTAATTACGTCATTTTTTAACTCCTTTACAATGTGAATTAACGGTGAAAAGAGCATAAAATAAAAAGAAAATTTGTTGGTCATGTTATAAAAAGAATCTTAGATTTGTGGTCATTTTTTTTTGAATTTATTAAACTCGTTTTTATCTTTATTTAGATTGCTTGTTTAAAAAATTCAAATCAAAACGACCACTCATGCAAGATCTTATATATAAACCACCGGAAAGTATATAAAATAAAAACGCTTTTGCCAATACTAGAATTGTTTTACGAACGATATTTGATTACTTGCTATGTTTTTCACATAAAAAGGTCGTATAAACATGCAATTAAAATGGTTCTTGAACAATACTCAGAAGAAAATCTCAGAAAAGAAAGTTTCGGGGTGAAAAATTGTAAGTATTAGACAATTCAATGTTACTTATTTAATCTATTTAGTCTGCCAACATTCTACTACATCCGGGCATTTTACCACATTTTAAAAGTTAACCGATGGACGGTATGTTTGATTTGTGGTTATTTAAGTCCATTGGCAAGCCAATAGACAACACACTATTAATTGTGTTTGTTCGGCGTAAGCTGTATTAAGCCAGCTTTTCACCTTACCTGACCTTTGTAAGTGTCCAATAAAATTCAAATAAAATTTCCCGCGGCTAGGTACGAATGAATACACTTCATTTATTCCATTGGCTGATTTGAGTATACCACCAGAACATTGGAAACATATCCGCGTCTTTGTAACACTGTTTTACTGCATGAAACAATTTTATTTCTAATGAAAAGGCTTAATAGATAGAACAGTTTTACACTCAATTCTCGACATCAATACAGTTTGTGCGTGCACCTTTTATTTTCAGAAAATAACCAGCGCAACGCGTTTATACTTAAAGGCTATGTTATCATATTTAGTACTTACTTCCATATTCTTGTCAACATGTTAACATGTAAAAGTATAAAGAGCAGTGGAAGCGAGGCCTCACTTTAATACATTGCATTTCAACCCGCGAGGTATCGGGTCAATTCGCGGCCAGTGTATGAATGTCAGAGTTTATATACAGGTCATCACCGGAGTTCGCAGCCAGTAAAATAATAGTTATATAATAAATACGCTATCCGTGAACTAGGTGACCTGGATTTTTCTTTAGACCAGAAATATGTAGATTCTTAACGTGTTTTCAACAATACAATGATAAATATTATTTTTGATTAATTTAACAATAATTATTCTACCATATTGACCAATGTATAAAGCATGAGCGCGATGATTCTTGATACTGTTAATAATCGAATCATATAGCATATAGCAATGTCCGACAAACCACTAAAACAGGTTTGTTCGAAGAACGCGCCTATAAATACGGATACTTCTCGTGTGGCCGGTTGACTCGTATGTTTTAATTTCACTTCTATTCTTCTTTTGGTTTTCTGTTTTGTATCTATAGGTTTATGACCAGCAATATGTAATAATGTAAAATAAGCCGCGAAAACTCCGCGTAACAGCCCGTACTGCGTGTGATGCAGCTAAGAACTGCACAGAAAAAAGACATTCGCTATCCTTGATCTCATTCATTGAACTATCAACGCCGTATATCTTTTTTAAAGATATGTCTTGTTTGACTTGTGATCGACATAGCTTTCTTTTGGTTAAGCGTCTAGAAAAAAGGCCTTGGCAAACAGCGTAGACCCAGATGAAACGCCGCATGATGCGGCGTCCACCAGAGTCTGCGCTGTTTGCTTAAAGGGATTTCTGTAAGAAATATTCTAAATATAGAAATTAATATACTAGACATCCCTAATTTTGGAAATAAATTGATCAAATTTAGAAGGATGGAAGAGTCCACTAGGCATAAATGGGTTAAATCGATTCAACTTAGACTGTCATTACAAAATATGGTACGGATATAGGGGTCTTCATTTACAAAATAAAGCAGTGTATTATTTTATCTTGCTGAATGTTGTCGCTTTTTTTGTAATATAGGGAAAATACTTAGTATATTGTGACCTACGCATTTTGTTATAGAAAAAAATATTCTTTGGGTTCAATGGGACTTTTTACATGAGTAAACACCTTGTCACGTGACATACGTAACTCGAACGAAAAAGAACCATTGCCGCACCGAAAAAGAATAACAGACATTCAGGTACGCAGGCTTGACATTCAAACGCACTTAATAATGTTTACTTAGCGAATACAAGATACGTTGCAAGCGTAGTGAGATATGTTTGAAGCAAATTATGATATTGTATCCGCAAGTTGTGCTAGCGTCCATGTAAAAGCACGGACAAAATCGTTTCATAATCCTATTCATTGAATCATTATCGTTACAGAAGTATAAACTCTAGCTGTTTGATATTGATTGACATAGAATATTCATTTCACAGGTTATGAAATATTTATCAATTTCAATAAGAAGCACCGTATACATTTAAAACTACACTACGTTTTGTTCTCATTTTTTTGTAACATGATGGTCTCCCTTGTTAAGAAGAGAAGCTCTGTTAAGTTTACAGTTACCATCATATTTTTATTTAAGATAAGATTAAATTTCACTAATCATATGGTCAATCAATTTCTGGTTTAGAACCAATAACTAAATCAGTGTATGTTAATGATATTCCCAATATTGCAAAAAGTAACACATGGATAATTCGCTGATCACACAAAACTCTTTACTAAAAAGATTGAACAGACATACAAGGGGTTTTTCTGCTATATAAAAAAGGCCATAAAACGGACCCGATCCCAAAGCAAACGGACCCGATCCCGAACCAAAATTATAAAAAAAATCCCAATTTCCTAACAAAAAGTATTTTATGTCAATGAAAAATATTTATATATATTCAGTCCTAGTAATCAGAAGTGGAGAGACAACACTCGGCTGCCTAGACAATGGCATACAACTATGTCATTGGGCCTGGTGGCCAGCCAATCATCCTGGGTCAGATGCAGATGGTTCCACTCATGCAGGTGTCTGGACCACCGGCCCAGATTCCGCAGATTGCCACAGCTGCACAGGTTATTCAACAACAACCTGCTGTCCCTGTGCAGGCCAAAGCACCGGAATTTATGTCTGAAGAAAAACTACAAGAGAAAGGTGGGTTAAGTTTGGGGCATTGCTATCTGGGTTGTTCATAATATTACCAACTCTATAAGCTCAGCGTCACAGTCTTCTCGCTAAATATTTTAGCCCCTTGGGCTTATCAGATGGAATTTTGAATAGCCCAAAGACATGTTCAATAGCCCGAAGAGGTCAATATAAATTTTATGACTTTTTTGGCCAGAAACATCAAAATAGTTATTAACAATCAGAAAATCTACTTCCATTAGTAAAAACAGATGCATGTGATTACAGTAATATGGGTACTCTGTTTCCTTTTAAAATGCATTTTATTAAAAATGCACCAGATAATTATGCTGTTTATTGTAACTTTATTATTACACATGTGATCATTCAATGATTGATCATTTCATTAATCAGTTTAACCGGTGTTTGGTTTTATATAAAGCAAATTGATTAATTTATTGTCGTATTATTACTAGGAAAATCGCCGGTGAATTTCTGAATTGTCGGCATGTGGCTTCAGAACAAAAGGCCACTGGGTGTGTTAATTGCCCAATCTACCAAGTGACAATGTCTTCTTCTTTAATTTACTCCCGATGTTTTGATAAGCTAGTGTCAACCGTGAAAAGTATTGTATATTCGTAAACTGATTATTAGTAGCAAAGTAGGTCACGCATCAGAACGAGATTACAGAACAAACGAAAGTACTACAATTATTAATAATAAGTTGAATAAACGTCTTCTAATACGCAAGAATAATTGATTAAAGCACATGGAAATCTAACTGTAATAAGGATCAATTTGTTTTTAACCCATTGCGTATAATATCCCATACAGACTCTTTTATTTTTATTGAAAAATTACTTCGTCCATTTTTCATGAATTATTGATACATTTTCGGAAAACGCTTCTAAAATTAAATACACTTAGATTGAATAACCTCATCTCGATTGGGCGTCAATTGCGTCATTACTTTAAATAACATACCCGGATGTTTACACGACAGTTTAGAAAAATGGCGGCCGCATGTGTTCATGCAATTCTTTAAAACGTATAACGTCATTTTTGGCATTTAAATAGCGAATTTACTAGTGCCTCTTAAAAACGTGTATAAATCAGGTTATTGATATGACGCTCAAATATTTAATTGACCGGCCCAAAAATCGACTCAAGCTTTTGGCTTATAGGCTAATTCGAGACTGGCGTCATGAATCTTGGGATGGGGACAATGTCGCTGGTTTTAAAAATTAAAACACAGTTTCAGCGCATTAACTTAAGTTAAAGTATTTAATAATTCACTAAATTTACATAAAGACATTGCTTAGGATTACATTTGGTGACTGTGCCAGTAGGGTCAAGGTCACTTGAATAAAAATAGAATAAAAGCAACCAGGTAGTTTCTAAACATACTTTGACTTTGCATTAATAATTCTGAATCTGATAAAAACTTAAAATGGAGCAAGCTAGCATGGAGACCAAGTTTGGAATTGTTTGTGGTTTGGGTCGAAAAACAATCAAATCAAGGTCACTGTTACAAGATTTGGGCAAATGGTTTACTCTCAATAACTTGACTTTGGATTGATTTTTTTTATACAGGAATGTTTGTATGTAGATAGATAATATTTTGGATTGCATTTGAAGCCAGTCAAGGTAAAGGCCACTGTTACTCAAAATAGAAAGAAATGTTTCTGGTAAGTAAATTAAATATGGATGGAGGTTTTGAACTAAAAGTTTGTTTGTAGATGGTTGATATTGCAGGCTTAGCCTTGGATAGCTTTCATGCAGACCTAGTTTGGGAATTGCACAATTATTTAAATTCGTATCTTAGATGTTAAAACGCCTACTTCTTGGTGAGGCAATATTTCTTATTGAAATTATTTTCTTTTGTTCTTCAGCTCGGAAGTGGCAACAACTGCAAGCAAAACGTTACAGTGAGAAACGCAAGTTTGGATTTGTTGATGCACAGAAGGAAGATATGCCTCCAGAACATGTCAGGAAGATTATTCGCGACCATGGTGACATGACTAACAGAAAGTTCAGACATGACAAACGTGTTTATCTTGGGTAGGTTTCATTCTTACACAGTACTTACCAGTGTTGCCTGTGAGGAAAAAGTACTCTTATAAGATTGTTAAATTACTTGTAAATTAACCAATATAGTGGCTTTATCATCATACACTTCAATGGTTTATGACATTAAATAAAATTATTAACATAATTACAGTGCCTTCCCCAGGAATTTTTTGCAGGCGCCCCGGGGCCGATCGGGGTGGGTTTCGGGAGGGGTGTCCCCTCCCTACGTTGATTTTTTATTTAGTTAATGTGTCAATTCACGTTCTGTGGTGCGTTATAACTCAAAGAAAAACAGCGTCAAAAGACATCATTTGGTGCGCTATGACTCTTAAAAAGAATCCCCCATTCATTTAAAAATATATTTTTTTATATTGTTTAATTGTTTTAAAACTTTTCCGCACAGATAGTAAAATCCCGCCTCGAACGATTCCCCAATACATCCGTTTCAACCCGACTCTATTCCTGTATACTTACTATTTTTCAAGTTTCTATTTATTACCAGATAATCCCGTTTATTCCGTTTTTATCAATCTCTTTCTAGTAAATATTTACGATAAAAGCTTTCAGTTATTTCTTTAACACAAACCTTGCCATTTTTTAAGTGACTATTTATAGATTTGATGAAATATTGCCTCTGAATATGCGTCAATCCCCTGACCTGTTGTGTGCTTGTTAAAACGCTCAATACACGCCATTTGTGTGCAATAGACGCGACGTTGTACATGCTGCATAATTTTCGCGCTCTTTTTAATTGAGAAAAAGATTCGACACAAAATAAATTTGCACTGCTAATTTGAAGCAAAAATATTTAACGTTGTGGTAACATTTACATTCGGAAGTGTGTTTCGGATTAAAAACGCGTTAACATCGACTTACGGGAATGGGTTTCGGATTACAAATTTAATTATTCCCATTTGAGATTTCAACAAATATTAACCGTTGCGTTATAAATTCAACGATAATTTGTTTAAACACTTTACGAGTCGAATAAATGTTTTGACCGAATAATGAATGAAATTCACGTTGTCCACGAGGATCACGGCCGGTTGCCATCATCAGCCTTCTAACTATCGATTATCGGACGAAACACTTACAGGTGTGCGTAATTAATTCAACGAAAATTTGTTAAAGCGCATTACGTGTCGAATAAATGTCAGAAAAACGAGGTGAATCAGTTCTATAAATGGACATGTTGAAATATACATGTACTGGAATTAAATAAATTGTTATCACATAATTGTAACCGGGAGTCATTTGCACAAATTACTCGCTATAATAATTAATTGTTTACCACTTGCAATTAATTTCTCGTATTAATTATGAGTCATAGTAACACTTGTTTACAGTAAAAAGGTGTGATGATGATGCCCGAAACCGTCTTTAATATTCTGTACTGTACTAATTACCGGTTTTATATTACTCAAATGGTACAACTTCTTGCTAATCAAGCTGCGATAAACTCTTACTTCATGCCCGACGTCAATCAAAAATAATGGTCGATAGTTAACCCTGCCCTCATAAGCATTCGCGTAACCGATTGGATGATGAACTTCACAGTTTGACGACTGGAAAGTTACCAGATACATCCTTGTCAGCATTTAAATGACCGTGTAATGTGGCTAGAATAATCGATACGCGCGTCATGCTATTCTCTTATCAGTGGATTATCCATTACCCCTTGTGGTGTTTATGGCGATTACTTGTGAAAGTAGGTACCGAGTGCTCTTTTAAAACAGGAAATATTGATACACTGATAGGGAAACCTTGATTTTTTTGGACAATCTCCACTTCCTTTTACTGAAGAATACACTGATCGGAAAATTTCAAGCGCCCCGGGGACTCTGATTTCGAAATTCAAGGGCCCCGGCAAGGGGCGCTTAAATGGCCTGGGGAAGACCCTGAATTTATTTCTTATCATTAAAAAGCTGAGTAAATACATAAATGTTTGCAATTTTGCAGAGCACTGAAGTACATGCCCCATGCAGTGTTGAAACTACTTGAGAACATGCCAATGCCGTGGGAGAAGATTCGTGATGTGAATGTTCTGTATCACATAACTGGTGCCATCACATTTGTCAATGAGATACCCTGGGTCATAGAGCCTGTGTATATGGCACAGTGGGGGTATGCTAGCATTTATCACAGTGTTGTGACATTTATATGATTGATATTGATTTTAAGTATGCCCCCTTTCGAAGCAGAGGGAGTATATTGTTTTGCTGGTAGTTGTTCTGTTGGTATACCAATTATTTACCGATCAATAACTTGCGAACAGATTGACCAAATGTGATTATTCAACCATATGATATTTTTTAACCACAGATATATAAACACATATTCACTTTATTTCCATTGCCATGTCTCTTTTAAGAACTCATTTACAACAAAAACTGAATAAAAGTCAAGTGTTAACATCTCTTCAACTCTCCTTCCCCCTGCAAAGATTTGCTTATAAAACATGTCACCTAAAGATTACAACATTTATCCACATTAAGAAAGCAAGACACGTCCTTGTGATACTAAGATTATGAAATATACCCACAGGACAATGTGGATCATGATGAGGAGGGAGAAGCGTGACCGCCGCCACTTCAAGCGTATGAGGTTCCCCCCGTTTGATGACGAGGAGCCTCCCCTCGACTATGCAGACAACATCCTCGACGTGGAGCCCCTGGAGTCCATCCAGATGGAACTGGATCCAGAGGAAGACAAGGTGGTCATGGACTGGTTCTATGACCACCAGCCACTCATTGACTCCAAGTAAGTCACTCACACAGTTCTCTAGATTAAGAAGTAGAGATTTCATAATTTTTTGTTGAATTTTGAAAATTATTTCAATTCAGATATCGGAATACTTCTGGATTGGTATTGAAATTGGATATGATGTTAAAAATCAAATTGAGTAAAATTTAAGTGTTTTTACCAGTGTAAAAGAGGAATGTTTTATGACAGTGGGGTTCTTGTGTATTGTATCACAATCTTTGATTGTGTGACATTGCATCCAACTTGTGACAGTGGGGTTCTTGTGTATTGTATCACAATCTTTGATTGTGTGACATTGCATCCAACTTGTGACAGTGGGGTTCTTGTGTATTGTATCACAATCTTTGATTGTGTGACATTGCATCCAACTTGTGACAGTGGGGTTCTTGTGTATTGTATCACAATCTTTGATTGTGTGACATTGCATCCAACTTGTGACAGTGGGGTTCTTGTGTATTGTATCACAATCTTTGATTGTGTGACATTGCATCCAACTTGTGACAGTGGGGTTCTTGTGTATTGTATCACAATCTTTGATTGTGTGACATTGCATCCAACTTGTGACAGTGGGGTTCTTGTGTATTGTATCACAATCTTTGATTGTGTGACATTGCATCCAACTTGTCCTGCACGCTCTTGGAATACAACACTACATGATTAACTTACCAGATTTTTATTATCGTGAATTGCCTGTCGGTAATAATCTTTGATATTATATATACACAGGTTTGTGAATGGTACAACATACAGAAAGTGGAACCTGACCTTACCGATGATGTCAGTGCTGTATCGTCTTGGAAATCAACTGCTTACAGACCTTGTGGATGAAAACTACTTCTACTTGTTTGATCTGAAATCCTTCTTCACTGCAAAGGCCCTCAATATGGCCATACCAGGGGGCCCAAAGTTTGAACCCCTTGTCAAGGACAAAGAACTCCAGTAAGTTTTACTGGAAAAATATATTTTGTCATTGTGTAGTCACAAAATTATATGGATATTTATTGTGAAAAAACAAAATGATTTTTTTCTAAGCTTTAAAGAAAACAATTTGTAACCTTTGAATTTTAGAGAAGAGCCCAAGTAATTGTCATTTTTGGCCCTTTTATTCAATACCCTGGATGATATAAATTTGCGTTTCAACCAAGCAGTGTTAATTTCACAATTTTGGGAATCGGGCCAGGTCCCGTAAGATTTTGTGATTATTTTCAATTGGGAATTTTTAGGTCTCATTTGGGAAAAAAAATTCATTTGGAATAGGGCCATATAAAAAACCCAATTTGAATAAAAATCAGTGCGAAGCGAGTCTGAATTCTTATATAAATACTTTAGGCCAAGACAATGTCACAAGCATGCCTATAAGAAGCCAATAATGTGTGCAAGAGTATTAGTGCAGGGCTGGTGATAATATTGATTATGGCTATATAAGGTGTAAGTTGTGTTCCTTTTTAACCGAAACCCTTGGTGTTATATGTGTTTAGTACTGTGTTATATTGTTGCAGAGATGAAGACTGGAACGAGTTCAATGACATCAACAAGATTATCATCAGACAGCCAGTGCGCACAGAGTACCGCATTGCCTTCCCTTATCTGTACAACAACATACCGTACCAAGTGCACCTGTCCTATTACCACTGGCCGAACATTGTGTTCATCAAGACGGAGGACCCTGACCTACCAGCCTTCTACTTTGATCCCTTGATCAACCCCATATCCCACAGAATGACCACAAAGGTTTGACTCATTGTATATGGTTTTATGATAAAATATTTGAGTAAAAATGATGTGTGGTTGAATGCAAGCAGAAGCTTGTATTATGTAAAATTGGATAACAATGTTGTCTTTAGCTCTGTTATCTCTCAGTTAGGAAAGATGTAGATCTAGGGTGCTGCATCCTGCTTCTCTTTGCCACCTGCCAATCTGCTCCTCTGTTATCATCCACATAAGAAATGTTAAAATAAACATAAAAGTCATCTTTTTGCAAGGAATCAACTGCAAATGAAAAGGCTATGCTTAAGATTTTTTTATTGCAAGTGACTTAGCTATTCATTGAATTAAGAAACGTATTAGAAAATGTTACTAGACTAGGCCAGCTTTTCACCTTGCTCCTTTATAGAGGGTCTTTTTTAAAAGCCCCCTCCATCTTTTTTTGTATCCTGAATCTTTCCTCATCTAAATGTTTAACCAGAGAAACTAGTGGAAGTATTGAAAAGTGTTTGTTCATTTCAGTACACAGACCCGTTGCCAGAGGATGATGAGGAATTTGAACTTCCAGAATATGTCGCCCCGTTCCTTTCTGAGACCCCTCTGTACACTGACAACACAGCCAATGGTATTGCCCTCCTGTGGGCCCAACGACCTTTCAACACGAGGTCAGGCCGCACGCGCAGGGCCATTGATGTGCCCCTTGTGAAGTCCTGGTACCGGGAACATCCCCCCTCAGGGATGCCTGTGAAAGTACGGGTCTCCTATCAAAAGCTCCTCAAGTACTACGTGCTGAACGCTCTGAAACACAGGCCTCCAAAATCACAGAAAAAGAGGTGAGATTGTGATGATTGAATAAACCAAATATTATATCATTATATTTTATCACTTGTTAATACATTTTATATCATTATATTTTATCACTTGTTAATACATGTTTAACTTTTAAGGCCATTTAATAGTCAGGATTTGTTAACCTTATAAAGGTGGGCAATGGAATAGAAAATACTGATAAAAATCTAAATAAATGTATGTATTGTTTAGTGAAGTTAGAAAAATCTAAATAAATGTATGTATTGTCTAGTGAAGTTAGCAAGCATTTGGATTTTTTTATTCCCTTTTCAAATTTCTTCTTACTTTTTTGATGACAAAATGAGAATACTTTTCCTCAGTAATGAAAAAACACTGACATGCCTTATCTTATACATACAAAAAGTATTTAAATTGTAGGTGATTAAGTCACCAAATTTTCCTGGTTTGTTAGTTCAAGCAGTGATTTTTTTTGCTTTTTTTTCTTACAGCCTGTGCCTTTTGGATTGGGAAAATTAGCGCGATAAACCATGAAATAGGGAAACATTATAAATATGATTATAAGAACAGAATTAAAATTATTAAAGTATGTTTGACAGCATTTTTATATTATAAAGTACTAATTTAATGTGTTCTTGCAATGAAGACAATGTTAAGTTAATATCCTTCCACATTCATATTGAACTTGCAATAATCTATATAGATTCTTAAATATACCATTTAATCATAACCTCTTTAACAGTAAGAATTTAATTCCGTATTATTTTAAATTAAATATCATATGGTGAAAACATTAACACATATTTATAAAAAACGCTTTAGTGGTCTTGCTATGTTAATGATGTATTATATGGAGTTAAAATAATTTATTTCATTTCTTTACCTTTCAACATCTTGCACTTCAATGCTATTTCAGTAAACTGTAAAGCGAGACAAACATAATAAAGCACAATATGCATATGAATCTGATTTTACACAGATCCACTAACATATAAATCATATCATGTTTGTCTCTTTCCATTTTCGAACAATACTCATCTTAAATGCATTAACTTTGTGAGTAACAGTAGACTAACTCCAATTTCCCAACACTGATTTCCGTGATGCCATTCACTGTGAAGATTTGTAATAAATATTTGTTGTTTTTATCTCAAACGTTATATTTTGCGTTAATTGACATACGCATTAAATTATTCCGTAATAACCATATGATATCCGTTGTTAATTTGAATGTTATTTATCATTTTCGCCGCGCATCGCAAATTTCTCGTCTGCTTGCTGCCATCTTGGGCGTGTGTAAAAACAGGCGTTTACAATCGGCATACATCGACTATTGTCGGTATCCTCCGCAATATAGAGAGAGATGTGGATAGCAACGTAAAATCGTATGCGGCTAAATTCGCGAAAAATACATAAGTCAGTTGTTGTTCGGCGACGACTCAGCAACTCGATCGGCACTCGTTCGAAATTATTGCTAAATTACATTGTAATCTTATTGGCTTTATTGGGAAAATTTTGTCTTTTTTGGGGAAATTTTAATCAAATTTTTGGGAAAAAACATCATTTTTTTGCAATTGGGAAGCAGCCGAATATCGGCTGTAATTTCTGGCAAAAAAAATCACTGTCAAGGCAACCACATGTCCTATTCTAAGTGTCTGTATTTGATTGATAGTCACCTTGTTTTCCTATAATAAGTGTATGTATTTATTGACCCTAGGTACCAGTTTTGTTTCTTCTATGCTACCAATTTGTCCAGTTATATGTTCATGTTTTTTCCCCCAGGTACCTGTTTCGTTCGTTCAAGGCCACTAAGTTCTTCCAGACCACACAGCTGGACTGGGTGGAGGTTGGTCTGCAGGTCTGTCGCCAGGGTTACAACATGCTCAACCTTCTCATCCACCGCAAGAACCTCAACTACCTGCACTTGGACTACAACTTCAACCTGAAGCCTGTGAAGACGCTCACGACAAAGGAAAGAAAGAAGTCTCGCTTCGGGAATGCCTTCCATCTGTGTCGTGAGGTGCTCAGGCTGACAAAGCTCATTGTGGACAGCCATGTGCAGTATCGACTAGGCAATGTGGATGCTTTCCAGGTATGCCAGGAGAGATTAACACTTGAACTTGTGGCAGGGGATGGGAAAGATTGGCACTTGAACTTGTGGCAGGGGATGGGAAAGATTGGCACTTGAACTCGTGGCAGGGGATGGGCATGTGTTAATTTCTATGGGTGGCATTAGGTTGAAAGTAAGAGGATCATATTAAACAGTGAGAGGGAAATAAACATTTATATGGCAGAGGGGGGTATTTACCCATTTACAGAATGAGGTAAGTTGCATGGGTGTCATTAATTTGTATGTAAGAGGATCATGTTTTACAGGAGGAGTAGAAAAAACATTTATGTGAACTATTAATTAGTGGAACCTTTTTATGCTCCCCGAAATATTTTTGGTTGAGCAGTTTGAGCATAGTTGCCAGTTTGTAGTTCCTTCCTTCCTTCTGTCACACTTTTTTTTACAGTTTCTCATAGCGCCTTCAATACTTACCTATCTCTTACCTACCTGTCTAAAAAATGTACATAGAAGACTTTAAAATATATTTTTTCAAGTTAACATTATTGTTTTGCAGTTATCTGATGGTATCCAGTATGTTTTTGCCCACGTGGGTCAGCTGACAGGCATGTACAGATACAAGTACAAGCTGATGAGACAGATCAGAATGTGCAAGGACCTGAAACACGTTATCTACTACAGGTTCAACACTGTAAGTTAGAGCTAGGATGAGATCATAGTCTCTGCAAGGACCTGAAACACATTATCTACTACAGGTTCACACTGTAAGTTAGAGCTAGGATGAGATCATAGTCTCTGCAAAGACCTGAAACACGTTATCTACTACATGTTCAACACTGTAAGTTAGAGCTAGGATGAGATCATAGTCTCTGCAAGGACCTGAAACACGTTATCTACTACAGGTTCACACTGTAAGTTAGAGCTAGGATGAGATCATAGTCTCTGCAAGGACCTGAAACACATTATCTACTACAGGTTCAACACTGTAAGTTAGAGCTAGGATGAGATCATAGTCTCTGCAAAGACCTGAAACACGTTATCTACTACATGTTCAACACTGTAAGTTAGAGCTAGGATGAGATCATAGTCTCTGCAAAGACCTGAAACACGTTATCTACTACAGGTTCAACACTGTAAGTTAGAGCTAGGATGAGATCATAGTCTCTGCAAAGACCTGAAACACGCTATCTACTACATGTTTAACACTGTAAGTTAGAGCTAGGATGAGATCATAGTCTCTGCAAGGACCTGAAACACATTATCTACTACAGGTTCAACACTGTAAGATAGAGCTAGGATGAGATCATAGTCTCTGCAAAGAACTGAAACACGTTATCTACTACATGTTTAACACTGTAAGTTAGAGCTAGGATGAGATCATAGTCTCTGCAAGGACCTGAAACACATTATCTACTACAGGTTCAACACTGTAAGTTAGAGCTAGGATGAGATCATAGTCTCTGCAAGGACCTGAAACACATTATCTACTACAGGTTCAACACTGTAAGTTAGAGCTAGGATGAGATCATAGTCTCTGCAAAGACCTGAAACACGTTATCTACTACAGGTTCAACACTGTAAGTTAGAGCTAGGATGAGATCATAGTCTCTGCAAAGACCTGAAACACGCTATCTACTACATGTTTAACACTGTAAGTTAGAGCTAGGATGAGATCATAGTCTCTGCAAGGACCTGAAACACATTATCTACTACAGGTTCAACACTGTAAGATAGAGCTAGGATGAGATCATAGTCTCTGCAAAGAACTGAAACACGTTATCTACTACATGTTTAACACTGTAAGTTAGAGCTAGGATGAGATCATAGTCTCTGCAAGGACCTGAAACACATTATCTACTACAGGTTCAACACTGTAAGTTAGAGCTAGGATGAGATCATAGTCTCTGCAAGGACCTGAAACACATTATCTACTACAGGTTCAACACTGTAAGTTAGAGCTAGGATGAGATCATAGTCTCTGCAAAGACCTGAAACACGTTATCTACTACAGGTTCAACACTGTAAGTTAGAGCTAGGATGAGATCATAGTCACTGCAAAGACCTGAAACACATTATCTACTACAGGTTCAACACTGTAAGTTAGAGCTAGGATGAGATCATAGTCTCTGCAAGGACCTGAAACACGTTATCTACTACATGTTCAACACTGTAAGTTAGAGCTAGGATGAGATCATAGTCTCTGCAAGGACCTGAAACACGTTATCTACTACATGTTCAACACTGTAAGTTAGAGCTAGGATGAGATTATAGTCTCTGCAAGGACCTGAAACACATTATCTACTACAGGTTCAACACTGTAAGTTAGAGCTAGCATGAGATCATATTCTCTGCAAGGACCTGAAACACGTTATCTACTACAGGTTCAACACTGTAAGTTAGAGCTAGGATGATATCATAGTCTCTGCAAAGACCTGAAACACGTTATCTACTCAAGCTTCACACTGTAAGATATAGCTAGGATGAGATCATAGTCTATGCAAGCTCCTGAAACACGTTATCTACTACAGGTTCACACTGTAAGTTAGAGCTAGGATGAGATCATAGTCTCTTCAAGGACCTGAAACACGTTATCTACTACAGGTTCAACACTGTAAGTTAGAGCTAGGATGAGATCATATTCTCTGCAAGGACCTGAAACACGTTATCTACTACAGGTTCACACTGTAAGTTAGAGCTAGGATGAGATCATAGTCTCTGCAAGGACCTGAAACACGTTATCTACTACAGGTTCAACACTGTAAGTTAGAGCTAGGATAAGATCATATTCTCTGCAAGGACCTGAAACAAGTTATCTACTCAAGCTTCAAACTGTAAGATAGAGCTAGGATGAGATCATAGTCTCTTGCAAAAAGAATGGTTTTCAGTTGCCTGGGTAACCATTTTTACTTTAAATATAACACTTTTGTGTCCAGAAGCATATTTTCGGGGGATATCAATTCAATTTATAACTACATATTTGCTTGTTTGGATTTGAGTTTGCCAATCTTTTTATGCCCCCCTTCGAAGAAGAGGGGGTATATTGCTTTGCACATGTCGGTCGGTCTGTCGGTCGGTCGGTCCACCAGGTGGTTTCCGGATGATAACTCAAGAACGCTTGGGCCTAGGATCATGAAACTTCATAGATTGATCATGACTCGCAGATGACCCCTATTGATTTTGAGGTCACTAGGTCAAAGGTTAAGGTCATGGTGACCCGGAATAGTAAAATGGTTTCCGGATGATAACTCAAGAACGCATACGCCTAGGATCATGAAACTTCATAGGTAGATTGATCATGACTCGCAGATGACCCCTATTCATTTTAAGGTCACTAGGTCAAAGGTCAAGGTCACGGTGACCCGAAATAGTAAAATGGTTTCCGGATGATCACTCAAGAACGCATACACCTAGGATTATGAAACTTCACCATTAGATAGATCATGACTCGCAGATGACTCCTATTGATTTTGAGGTCACTAGGTCAAAGGTCAAGGTCACGGTGACCCGAAATAGTAAAATTGTTTCCGGATGATAACTCAAGAACGCATGCGCCTAGGATCATGAAACTTCATCATTAGATAGATCATGACTCGCAGATGACCCCTATTGATTTTGAGGTCACTAGGTCAAAGGTCAAGGTCACGGTGACCCGAAATAGTAAAATGGTTTCCGGATGATAACTCAAGAACGCATACGCCTAGGATCATGAAACTTTAAAGGTAGATAGATCATGACTCGCAGATGACCCCTATAGATTTTGAGGTCACTAGGTCAAAGGTCAAGGTCACAGTGACCCTAAATAGTAAAATGATTTTCGTATGATAACTCAAGAATGCATATTCCTAGGATCATGAAACTTCAGAGGTAGATTGATCATGACTCGCAGATGACCCCTTTTGATTTTGAGGTCATTAGGTCAAAGGTCAAGGTCACGTTGACCCGAAACAGTAAAATGGTTTTCAGATGATAACACAAGAACGCATACGCCTAGGATCATGAAACTTCATGGGTAGATTGATCATGACTCGCAGATGAGCCCTATTGATTTTGAGGTCACTAGGTCAAAGGTCAAGGTCACGGTGACCCGAAATAGTTTAATGGTTTCCAGATGATAACTCGAGAACGCTTACACCTAGGATCCTGAAACTTCATAGGTACATTATTTATGACTTGCAGATGACCCATATTGATTTTCAGGTCACTAGGTCAAAGGTCAAGGTCACGGTGACCCAAAAACAGTAAAATTGTTTCCCGATGATAACTCAAGAACGCTTTTGCCAAGGATCATGACACTTCATAGGTACATTGATCATGACTCGCAGATGACCCCTATTGATTTTCAGGTCACTAGGTCAAAGGTCAAGGTCACAGTGACAAAACACGTATTCACACAATGGCTGCCACTACAACGGACAGCCAATATGGGGGGCATGCATGTTTTATTTATTGTTTATTCCGGGAGGGTGGGGGTTCCTTGAATATTTTTACAATGCATGTGCAGGATCCTATATTAAACATGTTAACAATTTAGATTTTAAAGTTTTTTGTAATATGCGCTTTTTAACAGGAAGCCATCTCACAATTTTGATTATTTTTAGCTCAACTTTTATATATGAAATATATAAAGTTGAGCTATCCTACTCACTCTGGTGTCGGTGTTGCCGTTCCTGTATCCGCTCCCGTAAGGGTGCAAATGTTAAAGTTTGCGTACTACCCCAGATATTTTCAATGTTTCTTGACATATTGCTTTCATATTTTGCATACTTGTTTACCATCATGACCCCAACCTATTAACAAGAGCAGACATCTATATCAAGCAGTTTGACAGAATTATTGCCCCTTTTATACTTAGAATATGCATATTATTGATGAATCTATGTTAAAGTTTGTGTACTACCCCAAATATTTCCTATGTCCTTTGACATATTGCTTTTATATTTTGCATACTTGTTTACCAACATGACCCAAACTTATAAACAAGAGCAGATCACTGTATCAAGCATTTTGACATAATTATTGCCCCTTTTATACTTAGAATATGCATATTATTGATAAATCTATGTTAAAGTTTGCGTACTACCCCAAATATTTCCTATGTCCCTTGACATATTGCTTTTATATTTTGCATACTTGTTCACCAACATGACCCAAACCTATAAACAAGAGCAGACAACTGTATCAAGCATTTTGACGGAATTATGGCCCCTTCTACAGTCTTCGAAATTAGCACACGCCCGATCGCCCGTGGCGAGTAAAATTACTGCAGGGTACATACAAAAATTCACGTTTGTGGCCCGCCGGGCATGTAAATTATTGAAGCCAATTGACAGTTTATAAAAAAAAATCGTAAGCGGTTCTTGATATTTGCAGATCTATTTTTCAATTTTGCGAACAAATACCTTGCCGTAAGTTGTAAAACAATGAAATTCGATTGGTTTAACAACACACACCTGCTTGCACACGTCATCGTTATTGTTTTTGACCGATGCAGTTCGGTCACATTCGGTTCTTATCGACGGTTTCTCTAGACATTAATCGAGAAGATGCTTTTTGAACCGATCATTTCAATCAAGTAATACGCTTCCGTTTTTGTCAATGTAAACAAATGCCATTGTCGACATAGAGGCTATGCAGTATCTTAGGTATGTTGATGGGGCTAAGCCCGATAAAGCACTTCCAAAATAGAAAATTGACAATGATTTAGAGAAAAAGGAAGCTAAGAAATGGTACGAGGACACCAGAGAACGCTCTTTTCAAGAGCACTGGTGTAACGATCGACCGTCTTAATTCTAGTGACTGATTAGATGTAGTTGTATTCACTACTATTGAAACAAATGTTCTGCTTTACTATGTGTAGCATGTAAGTGTTAAAATGTTGTGATTTGTTATAATTTTGGTTAAAAAAGTTTGGGCATGTAAAAAATATGTTGGGCATGTAAAAATTCTTAAGTAACTGGCCCGACTGGCATGTAACTTGTCAAAGCAAATTTCGAAGACTGCTTCTATACTTAGATAATTGAACATTTTGCTTAAATTGCCATAACTTCTTTATTTATGATCAGATTTTATTAATACTTTAACAAAACAACACCTACCTGAATACCACAATGGATTTCACCCAAACAATACCCCACGTCCCAACCCAGAATCCCTGCCCCTCCCCCCCCCCCCCCAATTTTTTTTATTTTTATGTCCCCCACTATAGTAGTGGGGGACATATTGTTTTTGCCCTGTCTGTCTGTTGGTCTGTTGGTCTGTTTGCGCCAACTTTAACATTTTGCAATAACTTTTGCTATATTGAAGATAGCAACTTCATATTTGGCATGCATGTGTATCTCATGAAGCTGCACATTTTGAGTGGTGAAAGGTCAAGGTCAAGGTCATCCTTCATGGTCAGAGGTCAAATATATGTGGCCAAAATCGCTCATTTTATGAATACTTTTGCAATATTGAAGATAGCAATTTGATATTTGGCATGCATGTATATCTCATGGAGCTGCACATTTTGAGTGGTGAAAGGTCAAGGTCATTCTTCAAGGTCAGAGGTCAAATATATGTGGCCCATATCGCTTATTTTATTAATTCTTTTGCAATATTGTAGATAGCAACTTGATATTTGGCATGCATGTGTATCTCATGGAGCTGCACATTTTGAGTGGTGAAAGGTCAAGGTCATCCTTCAAGGTCAGAGGTCAAATATATGTGGCCCAAATCCCTTATTTTATGAATACTTTTGCAATATTGAAGATAGCAACTTGATTTTTGGCATGCATGTGTATCTCATGGAGCTGCACATTTTGAGTGGTGAAAGGTCAAGGTCATCCTTCACAAGGTCAAGGTCATCCTTCAAGGTCAAACGTCATATAGGGGGACATTGTGTTTCACAAATGCATCTTGTTTATTTTTTAAATATCATCTAATAAATGACCACACCCCTATTATACCCCCATCCCCCCTAACCACCCCCCCATTTTTTTTCCTTTTTATATTTTTGAAAGATCGTCTAATAGATGACAACACCCCACATTATACCCCCCTCTTAACCCCCCTACTCCCTCCCCACCCCCCCCTTAAACAAAAAATTTTTTTTGCCTTTTGTTTATTTTTGAAAGACCGTCTAGAAAAATTATTGAATATGAACAATTTCCCCATCATGGCTTTCGTTATACTGTCAAGCACTCGAATAGTTGAGCGCGCTGTCCTCTGACAGCTCTTGTTAAACTTTGGGATCATCATGCATTTGGGTCAAGCGGGTTTAAGATCGCTGTTTCCTGAAAAAGAAATTAGATTTTGCTCTATTACTTTTGTTTGTATCAAGGTACAATATATTTTTCAGAAATTGTGTGTGTAGGCTGCTTACATGCAAACTTTTGTTCCTGTGCTAGATAATATCAGTTTCCTTTAAGCATTTAGCTATATAGCAATAAGAATTGGTTTAATTTGGCGTACATTTTATGACATGCAAAATATGGAAAGATTAGTCCAATTCTTTTGTCTTTCATATCTTTATCTAAGGAACGAGGGAAGTGAATGCTAATTATCCCCCGCCATAGGAGGAGGGATATTGTTTTTGCATTGTCCGTCTTTCCGTCAGTCCGTCTGTCCCTCCATCCTGAGCCATATCTTGGAAGTGCTTTGTCGCATTTCATTGAAACTTGGTATGAGTATATAAATGGATAAGAGGATGATGCACGCCAAATGGCATTGTACACCATCTGTTAATAACGGAGTAATGGCCCTTTGTATCTTGAAAAATTGCTTTTTTGAGTGTCAAATATAGAAAATTGATTTGACTTGTGTGAAGGCAATTGGTAATTTATGTTAAATAAAATAACAAAACTAGCCGACTTTAACATGAATTTGTCTCCTGTTAATGTTTCTGTATTTTCATTATTTCTATCTGTCAAGCCTTGTGTTTGAAATTTAGTTTTTGTTCGTACTAGTTATTGGACAGTGCATCTTTATTATCTTCATTACTTGTATACATCTGACAATGGTGTTACAGGGTCCAGTTGGGAAAGGCCCAGGCTGTGGTATATGGGCGCCAGGCTGGCGTGTGTGGCTGTTCTTCATGCGAGGTATCACGCCCCTGCTGGAGCGATGGCTGGGTAACCTACTCTCCAGGCAGTTTGAGGGCCGACACTCGAAGGGTGTGGCCAAGACAGTCACCAAACAGAGGGTGGAGAGTCACTATGACCTCGAGCTCAGAGCGGCTGTAAGGGCTAGTTCTGTTGATATCTCAGTTTGATAAGATTGTCATGCCAAATAAATAACAACCGGGAAAATAACAAACAAAAAAACACCATTAAACAGCAAGAACTTTCAATCTCTGCTAAAATACTTTACTCCACACTATTATGCTTGGCCCTCTATCTGCTGCATGTGTCATCATGTACTTAAAATAGGGCTATTACGCTTTTCACTTGCTGCATTGAAATTGTGATGCTGTTTGTGGAACTGATTTATCCGAGTTAAAGATGTTATGGAGATTCAACAACGTAACTCAACCCCATATGTGAGCCTTCATATTGTTGATGCATGATTTTGAGGTATTCTCTCTTCATGTTGGTTCTTCAGAGAGAATCTGTTAGATCTGTTGCAAAAATAAGTTTTTAAAGCAAAGACATGAGTTTCCCACACAATTATTAGGATGTTTTCGGAGAAAACCCTAGCTATTGTCATAGTCAGCTCGTCCGCTCTCCGTCGTAGGCGTCATGCTAAAACCTTAACATTGGCTCTAAAATCAAAGTGCTTCCACCAAAAACTTTGAAACTTCATATGTAGTTGCACCTTGGTGAGTTCTTCATGCCACACCCATTTTTGGGGCACTTGGTCAAAGGTCAAGGTCACTGTCACCTTTAAAAAAATAAAATCTGACAAGCTTTAGCAGCTGAGCGTGGCACCCGTTATGCAGTGCTCTTGTTGATGTATTATCTGTGCAGGTTATGCACGACATTCTGGACATGATGCCAGAGGGTATCAAGCAGAACAAGGCCCGCACCATCCTACAACACCTGAGTGAGGCGTGGAGATGTTGGAAGGCCAACATACCATGGAAGGTAAGAAAACGGGGCTCAATACATGCATGTTTTGTTTTGTCCCAGATAAGCCTGTGAAGTCTGCACAGGGCGACACTCCGCCTAAACTTGATTTTCAATAAGAGGAAAGAGGAAACTGCCTGTTAACAAAAAATACAACTCAATCAGAAAGTGTTGTCCTTGATTATCATGTGTGGATTGCACGGACTAATCTGGGAGGACACTTTACAGACATGCATAAAGCCCTGTTTTATAGAGTGTGGAATAATCAAGTTGAAATGTATCCAGGAACTCCTGCTTTGGAGGGTGAGGCTTTCTTGCACTTAAATAGAATAAGAAGCTGTTGTCATGGCTGGTACTAGAAGACTTTATTATGTTTATCAATCAAAAAATAACATTCTGAGGAGTTGATAGTTTTGTATTTTAGTGGGAAAATTCACATATTGTCCAGAACATGTTCTATTTTAGTAGGATTTTCTGTTTTAAATAAGAAAATAGCTATTTGATAATAGTACCCGATTATTCATCATTGCCAGGTGCCCGGCCTTCCAATCCCAATAGAGAATATGATTTTGCGGTATGTGAAGGCCAAGGCTGACTGGTGGACCAACACCGCTCACTACAACAGAGAGAGGATTCGCAGAGGAGCTACGGTATGTGCTTCATTGTAGCTAGCATCTCTCAAACCATTATCCATGCAAATTACTTAGAAGTTTTAGAATCACTTAAATATGTTTCTGTAATACAAAGATGACACCATATAAAAATTATATGTATTTATGCCCCTGGATCGAAAGATCCGGGGTATATATTGTTTTTGGCCTGTCTGTCTGTCACTGTGAGTCAGTCAGTCAGTGAGTCAGTCAGTCAGTCATTGTGTGTGTCCCAAAACTTTAAACTTGCTCATAACTTAAGCAATATTGATGATAGCAACTTGATATATGGCATGCATGTGTATCTCATGGAGCTGCACATTTTGAGTGGTGAAAGGTCAAGGTCCTTCAAGGTCAAATTTATAAAATAAAAAATTCAAAGCGGCGCATTAGGGGGCATTGTGTTTCTGACAAACACATCTCTTGTTTCTGTATACTTTATTGTTTGTTGTTGAGTATTGTTTAAGAACGTGCAGGGTTTTTTTTGGCCCGATTTTATAGCCGAAATTCGGCTATGTTCCCAATCCCAAAAAGTATATTTTTCCCAAAATGTGGCAAAAAATTCCCAATTAAAAAAAAAAAAATTTTTTTTTTTTTAGAAGGAAGTGTCTAATGCGTATTTTATCTCAATTTTAATTCAATTACATCTAACAAAGTATTATATGATTTTGTTCTTTTAACTTGAATGATTATAAAGTGTTATATCAAATTAAGTATTTCCCTTATCTGTGAAATTTTCGTGTGTAAAAAAAAGGCTAATTAATTTATTTTCCCAATAACATGAAAATGCCGATAAAATTCCCAATTCCAAAGCCATGGGCTATCTTCCCAAAAAGTGGGAAAAAAACCCTGACGTGGTTTGACTGGTTAATGATGCATTAGTAAAAGGTCTGATGGTGCTTTATTTTGTCTGCAACTTCTGCCATGTCCTGATTTTTTCCTCCATTTTAATTACCTTTAGTACCATTCTTTATCTAAATAACCATGCTTTTAACCCCTCTATCTTCTTGTACCGATTTGGGACCCTGCTGTTTAAGTTAGCAGACAGGGCTAGGATTATGTACATAGACGACTGTGTCACAGGTTCTACCTGTCTATGGCAATGAAGATTTTGCCATGGGATGTTTGTATCTGTTGACAACAGGATGAAGTAGCAGGCAATATAAAGTTCAAAAATGATCTCAGGAAAATAACTGAAACCAGTTACTCAGCACTTAAATGCGAATGTTTCATATTTTTCTTTCCATTAATTTCTGTTTTTAAATGTTTAATGATTGATATTAATTGATTTAAATCTGGGCTTAATTTTTGTGCATGAGACAATACTTATGTTTCTAACAATTTCAGACTGAATTACTGTAGGCATGAAAAATATTAAAATCAAACATTATCCACCCATGCATGTTAGTGTGTTGCACAATCTATGTAAATCCAAGTATTATGCAAAGGGAGGTCCTTACTATCACCTGATAACAAAAGACTATTTAATTGGCATGTGACAAACAGGACCCCCAAGTGTCCTGCCTTTTCCCCACCACGATTTGCCGCAAAGCATCAGGCTTTTTCCGCCCTATGCCACGGGTCCGAAATTCGGCCCCATTCCCAATGCAAATCAGGTTGTTTTTTTCCCAATTGAAAAAAAAAATTCCCAATTACAAAAAAAAAAAAAAAAAAAAAAAAAAATTTTTTTTTTTTTTTTTTTTTTTTTTACCCTTAAAATATATAAGTTGACCTGATCCGGTGTAGAAAAAAGAAAGTATTGCATAATTAAATTATCTGTTGCCTTGAATTTGTTTTAAAAACTGTAAAATATGTTAATGATTATTTAAGACTTTCCTTATTTTCCTCAAAATCCGGCGCTTCGCGCGATTTTTTTAACCTAAAAAAAGGCCAAGCCCCCCAAATTCAGATTAAAAAACCTGCACTTATCACACATGCTCATAATATTTTGTAAAATTTTAATAATAAGTTATCCAAATAGTCGCTATTTACCAGTTAACGGCTTCTTTTAAATATAAGAAACACTATTTACATGCGATAATTTTTCCCAATTGAGCCGATTTTGCGATTAATTTTTTTCCCAAAATGGGGGTTTTCACGACGCGAAATTCCCAAAATTCCAGTGTGGCGTTTTCCCAAAATGGAGCGGAAAAAGCCTGAGCATGGACATGTAGTACAAGCTAATCAGATATTGACTGATGAATTTGTTTTTTGAAATCAGAAATTGGCCTGTTTAAGTGCTGATGAAATAGTCAATTTTTGACGACAAAAAAAAATGGATTATCAGTATGCAAAAGTGGACAATTATCAACACAAATTCCTAAACACAATTTAAATAAGAAATCAGTGAATTAAAGAGTTAACAAAATAGGGTGTGTTTTTTAGAAAGTTCATGCTGACAAAATTAAATAGTTTCACTGTATGAATGTTGTGAAAAGAACAAGTATTTTGAATGCAATAGGTAATCAAATGTTTTATTTAAATAAGTGGGTCTTAGGTCTATTGACTTAATGTAATGCAACATATTGACTTATGTGACAGGTTGATAAGACGGTGTGCAAGAAGAATCTGGGCCGTCTGACCCGTCTGTACCTGAAGGCCGAGCAGGAGAGACAGCACAACTATCTGAAGGATGGCCCCTACATCACCCCTGAGGAGGGTGTAGCCATCTATACCACCACCGTGCACTGGCTTGAGAGTAGAAGGTGAGATTGTGTGTGTGTGTGTGGGGGGGGGGGGGGGGCAGGAGCGTGCTTCCAGGATGAACGGCTAGAAAGAAAATGGGAGGGGGAGGGGTTATTTAGGGGTTATTTGCTACAGAGGTCAGGATGAGATAGTGCTTTTGAGGTTTACTGGCTAGAGAGATGGAGTCGAAAGGGATGGTTGCTTAAAAGGTTATTGGATAGGGCCTGACAGGTATGCTCAATAGGGCAGTCGTCAGTGGCTGACAGATGTGCACTTAGTACTGGTAAACAAGCATATCAAGGAAAAAGTATTAGTAGGCTTGTTAATTTATAAGACCCACAATTTCAAATGTCACTTCGCCAATTTCCCAATTTAAAGATCACATGATTCAAATTTTTGGCAATTTCAGGATTTTGCGCTACAATTTTAGCCTTATTGGTGTATATTCATTTGTGTCTTGAAGGAAATATATAAATATGTATCTCTGTTTAAAGTAAGCATATTATATTTCAATATACAACATTGCCATAATTGTTATATACTTCATACTTGTAGATTTTCCCCTATCCCATTCCCTCCCCTGTCCTACAAGCACGACACGAAGCTGTTAGTGCTGGCCTTGGAGAGGCTGAAAGAGGCGTACAGTGTAAAGTCTAGGCTGAACCAGTCACAGAGGGAGGAGCTGGGACTCATAGAACAGGCTTATGACAACCCACACGAGGCACTCTCCAGAATCAAGCGTCACCTGCTCACTCAGAGAGCTTTCAAAGAGGTAACATGTTCTGTGCAGGACATCAGTAATGAGAGTTACTATCGTGCGTGTGAAATGTGATCAGAAAAATATTTTAAGCTTAGATAAAAAGAGAATACATGGTTGGTGCCGAGATGGAGAAAGTTTATCCAATGAGGTTTAGAAAAAGAAAATAGGCCGAGCCCTATTTTTCTTTTCGGGCCGAACTGGATAAACTTTGTCATAAATTGCGTAATCAAGTAAATGAAAATGATAAATACGGAAAGCTGGTTCGGTAATATATTTTAAAGAAGAAAAAAGGATGATATATAATATAACGATAACATTCATGATGCGTCTCAATCAATTTCAAAGGTCAAATATTAAAACATGTTAATCGTCACAGCGTGCGTATGATTACACTACTTCCTGTTGACCGGAGATAGCAAAATTTATTCGACCCTGCTTTATTTGGTCAATGTTTCAAACAGAGGCAGGATAAAATTGTACATCATTCTGTTAACCAATCATTTGTATAATCTAATTAACCAGGATTTATTCTGCCATTTGCTTAATTATTTTATTGAAATGTTAGGAAAGTTGATAGGGCTGCAAGCTTTTCTTTTATACCCAACATGACTAGCATGTCAGTGTATTAATATTAATGTAATTCCAGAGGAAGTTGTGTTCCCATTCCTTATTTTGATGCCCTCAGTTGGTTGGCATATAGTAGTTAGACCATGTGTCTGTCTGGCCTTTCATATCTAGATGTTTTCATGTAATCATGATTTTTGACAAAGTAACCAGCTTTGGACTTCAAAGATTTTTTGTAAAAAATCAAATTTCTTTAAAATAGCTTCTGTGCGGTTTCCAAGTGCAAAAGGGAGCATTGTGTTTCACAAGCACAGCTCTTGTTTAGCTATGTATACAAGTACCATCAATGACAAATAGCAAACCATACTCTATCCATATTAATATATAACCCCCTCACAGACTGGTATAGAGTTCATGGACCTGTACAGCCACCTGATCCCTGTGTACGATGTTGAGCCCCTAGAGAAGATCACAGACGCCTACCTGGACCAGTACCTGTGGTACGAGGCGGACAAGCGCAGGCTATTCCCGCCTTGGATCAAACCAGCCGACATCGAACCTCCACCTACCCTGGTGTACAAGTGGTGTCAAGGTGGGATGTAGGGATATTTGTGTCTTAAATGACAATGTTTGTAGAGGCCACATGCTTCTATTGGGTTTTTGTTGCCTGCATAATTGTAGACCTAGTAGGTATAAAGAAACGTCATGTGACAGTTTAATTAACTTTTTAGCTCACCTGATTGCTCAGCTTTTCTGACCGGCCTTTGTCCACCGTATGTCCGTCCGTCCATCCGTAAACATTTGCTCGTAAACACTCTAGAGGCCACATTTTTGTCCCATCTTCATGAAACTTGGTCAAAAGCTTTGCCCCAATACAATCTTGGCCGAGTTCGAAACTGGGTTGTGCCGGGTCAAAAACTAGGTCACTAGGTAAAAAAAAGAAAAACCTTGTAAACACTGTAGAAGTCACATTTCATGCCCAATCTTCATGTAACTTTGTCAAAATGTTTGTCTTAATGATATCTTGATTGAGTTCAAAAGTGGTTCCTGTGTGTTGAAAAACATGGCCGCCAGTGGGCGGGGCAGTTTTCCTTATTTGGCTATAGAGAAACTTTGTAAACACTCAAGAAGTCACAATTTTTGCCCAATCATCATGAAACTTGGTCAAAACATTGGTTTTATTGATTTCTTGGACAAGTTCGAAAATGGTCCAGATCGGTGAAAAAACATGGCTGCCAGGGGGCGGGGCAGTGTTCTCTATATGTATATAGTAAAAACATGGGAACACTCTAGAAGTCACATTTTTGTTCCAATGTTCATGAAATTTGGTCAGAACTTGCGTTTTTTGGATATTACAGTTGAGTTCGAAAATGGTTTGGATCGGGAAAAAAGCATGGCCGCTGGGGGGGGGATCATTTTCCTTATATTTATATAGTAATAACAGCTTTTGAACACTATATAGTTTATCATGTCAATGGAAGTAACTGCAAATGAAAAATTATGTTTTAATTGACAGAGTTGTCTCCCTTTTTAAAATATTTGTTTAAGCACAAGAAGATTAAGTGGAATTAATTATAAACGATGGTTTTACATTCTGGAAGATAGCATACTTTTGAATATGTTTTTTATTGTTTGATGATTCTGTACAATATGGCATTCTTTTGTCAAACAATTAAAGCGAGACTATACGATTTTTATATGTGTTAAATAGTAATATATTGATAAATACATGTTACAATAACACAAAATAGGCAAGATATTGAAGACAAATTTCATAAAATGCAGCAAAGACCAATTAGCGCCCCAAGCTGATGGTGACGAAGATATTTCGTACATATTTTCCTACAATAACTGAAGAATTCGTCTTTTTATTAGGATCGGAGTTAGTGTTCGTGTGTAGAATGAATAGACATCGCTGCAGGAATTTAAAAACAACCATTTAACTAAATTAAGATTCACATCGTACATGCATGATATACATTCTGGCGAATTCTACTGTACAGACATTTTGCGATTTCACAATTAAATATCTCGCCTAATTCGCATTTTTCGACACATCTTCTTAAGTTATATTTTAAATTATATTGAAATGTATGACCTTGATAACACTCTCGAGGTCACATTTATTTTCCGATCATCATGAAACTTGGTCTGAAGATTTGTCCCAATGATATCTTGGATGAGTTTGAAAATGATTTTTGTTGCTTTAAAAACATGGCCACCAGGGGCGGGGAATTTTTCCTTATATGGCTATATATGGCTTTAGTAAAACCTTGTAAACTCTCTAGAGGCCGCATTTATTGTCCAATCTTCATGAAATTTGGTCAGAAGATTGGTCTCAATGATATCTTGGATGAGTTCGAAAATAGTTATGTTTGCTTGAAAAACATGGCTTCCAATGGGGCAGGGCATTTTTCCTTATACGGCTATAGTAAAATCTTGTTAACACTCTAGTTTTATTTAATGCAGTTGCCCAATCTTCATGAAATTTGGTCAGAACATTTGTGTCCTGTGTAGTAAAGTTTGGTTTTATTATGTCAGTATTATGTACCATTAACTGTTTTATTTAATTTTTCATAACTCAGAATTTTAATAATTAACAACTGTTTTAGTCATTTTTACTTATGGTAAGCCTATCAACTAAGAGAATGCTGAAATGAAGACATATACACAATTTTGCAGTATCTATCTCCATTGTTTAACCTGCTGAGTCATATTTCCCAATCTATTTTTAGTTCTGCTCTAGAATTTGTTAGACCCCAGATATTGATCATTGCAGCGTGTAACTATTTACAACTCAGCTTACTGACCCTCTCACTTTGCTGTATGCCAGATGTTAATATCAGTGGTCACTAATAAAAGCTGGTTGAACTGTTTGATATATTTTTAGCTCAACCAATTGCTCAGGTGAGCTTTTGTGACCGGTCTTTGTCCACCGTATGTCCGTCCGTCCGTTAACATTTGCCTGTAAACACTCTAGAGGCCACATTTCTTGTCCCATCTTCATGAAACTTGGTCAGAAGCTTTGTCCTAATGAAATCTCAGCCGAGTTCGAAACTGGGTTGTGCCGGGTCAAAAACTAGGTCACTAGGTAAAAAAAAAGAAAAACCTTGTAAACACTGTAGAAGTCACATTTCATGCCCAATCTTCATGTAACTTTGTCAAAATGTTTGTCTTAATGATATCTTGGTTGAGTTCAAAAGTGGTTCCGATTTGTTGAAAAACATGGCCGCCAGTGGGCGTGGCAGTTTTCCTTATTTGGCTATAGAGAAACCTTGTAAACACTTTAGAAGTTACAATTTTTGCTTAATCATCATGAAAGTTGGTCAAAACATTGGTTCAATTGATGTCCCCGACGAGTTCGAAAATGGTTGAGATCGGTGAAAAAACATGGCCGCCAGTGGGCGGCGCATTTTTCTCTATGTGTATATAGTGGCAGTTTTCCCTATTTGGCTATTGAGAAACCTTGTTTACTCTCTAGAAGTCACAATTTTAGCCCAATCATCATGAAAGTTGGTCAAAACATTGGTTTTATTGATATCTCGGAAGAATGTGAAAATGGTCGGGATTTGTGAAAAAACATGGCTGCCAGTGGGCGGGACATTTTTCTCTATGTATATAGTGAAAACATGTGAACACAGTAGAAGTCACATTTTTGGCCCAATTTTCATGAAATTTGCTCAGAACATTTGTTTCCTTGATACAAGAGTTGAGTTCAAAAATGGTTCTGGTCAGTTGAATAACATGGCTGCTGGGAGGGGAGCAGTTTTCACATTATGCCCCCCCCCCCTTTTGAAGAGGAGGGGGTATATTGTTTTGCTCATGTCGGTCTGTCCGTCCACCAGATGGTTTCCAGATGATAACTCAAGAGCGTTTATGCCAAGGATCATGAAACTTTATAGGTACATTGATCATGACTGGCAGGTGACTCCTTTTGATTTTTAGGTCACTAAGTCAAAGGTCAAGGTCACGATGACCCAAAATAGTAAAATGGTTTCCGGATGATAACTCAAGAACACTTATGCCTAGGATCATGGAACTTCATAGATACATTGATCATGAGTCGCAGATGACCCCCATTGATTTTCAGGTCAAAGGTCGAGGTCATGGTGACCCAAAGCAGTAAAATGGTTTCCGGATGATAACTCAAGAACGCTTATGCCTAGGATCATGAAGCTTCATAGCTACATTGATCATGACTGGCAGATAACCCCAATTGATTTTCAGGTCACTAGGTCAAAGGTCAAGGTCACAATGACCCAAAATAGTAAAATGGTTTCCAGATAACTCAAGAACGCTTAGGCCTAGGATCATGAAACTTCATAGGTAAATTGATCATTACTCGTACATGACCCCTATTGATTTTCAGGTCACTAGGTCAAAGGTCAAGGTCACATTGACCCAAAATAGTAAAATGGTTTCCAGGTGATAACTCAAGAGCGCTTATGCCTAGGATCATGAAACTTCATAGGTACATTGATCATGACTCGAAGATGACCCCTATTGATTTTCAGGTCACAAGGTCAAAGGTCAAGGTCTGGTTGACCTGAAATAGTAAAATGGTTTCTGGATGACAACTCAAGAACGCATATGCCTAGGATCATGAAACTTTATAGGTACAATGATCATGACTCGCAGATGACCTTTTTAGCTCATCTATTTTTTGAAAAAAAATTATGAGCTATTGTCATCACCTTGGCGTCGGCGTTGGCGTTGGCGTTGGCGTTGGCGTTGGCGTTGGCGTCGGCGTCCGGTTAAGTTTTGCGTTTAGGTCCACTTTTCTCAGAAAGTATCAATGCTATTGCATTCAAACTTGGTACACTTACTTACTATCATGAGGGGACTAGGCAGGCAAAGTTAGATAACTCTGGCGTGCATTTTGACAGAATTATGTGCCCTTTTTGTACTTAAAAAATTGCAAATTTTGGTTAAGTTTTGCGTTTAGTTCCACTTTTCTCAGTAAGTATCAATGCTATTGCATTCAAACTTGGTACACTTACTTACTATCATGAGGGGACTGGGCAGGCAAAGTTAGATAACTCTGGCATGCATTTTGACAGAATTATGTGCCCTTTTTATACTTAGAAAATTGACAATTTTGGTTAAGTTTTGTGTTTAGGTCCATTTTATTCCTTAAGCATCAAAGCTATTGCTTTCATACTTGCAACACTTACTAACTATCATAAGGGGACTGTGCAGGCAAAGTAATGTAACTCTGACTGGCATTTTGACAGAATTATGTGCCCTTTTTATACTTAGAAAATTGAAAATTTGATTAAGTTTTGTGTTTAGGTCCACTTTATTCCTACAGTATCAAAGCTATTGCTTTCATACTTGCAAGATTTATGAACTATCATAAGGGGACGGTGCAGGCAAAGTTATGTAACTCTGACTGGCATTTGGACGGAATTATGGGCCCTTTATACTTAGAAAATTGAAAATTTGGTTAAGATTTATGTTTTGGTCACTTTACCCCTAAAGTATCATAGATATTGCTTTCATACTTGGAACACTCACAAACTATCATAAGGGTACAGTAAAAGGACAAGTTGCATAACTCTGGTTGTCATTGTTACGGAATTATGGCCCTTTTTTGACTTAGTAACTTTTAATATATGGTTAAATTTTGTGTTTCGATCCACTCGAAGTATCAAGGCTATTGCTTTCAAACTTCAAATACTTACATGCTATCATGAGGTTACTGTACCTGGCAACTTGAATTTTACTTTGACCTTTGAATGACCTTGACTCTCAAGGTCAAATTATTAAATTTTGCTAAAATTGCCATAACTTCTTTATTTATGATTAGATTTGATTGATACTTTGATGAAACTACTCTTACCTGACATACCACAATAGACTTCACCCAAACCATCCCCCGTGCCCTCCCCCCCCTGTAACTCTGACTGGCATTTTGACAGAATTATGTGCCCTTTTTATACTTAGAAAATTGAAAATTTGATTAAGTTTTGTGTTTAGGTCCACTTTATTCCTACAGTATCAAAGCTATTGCTTTCATACTTGCAAGATTTATGAACTATCATAAGGGGACGGTGCAGGCAAAGTTATGTAACTCTGACTGGCATTTGGACGGAATTATGGGCCCTTTATACTTAGAAAATTGAAAATTTGGTTAAGATTTATGTTTTGGTCACTTTACCCCTAAAGTATCATAGATATTGCTTTCATACTTGGAACACTCACAAACTATCATAAGGGTACAGTAAAAGGACAAGTTGCATAACTCTGGTTGTCATTGTTACGGAATTATGGCCCTTTTTTGACTTAGTAACTTTTAATATATGGTTAAATTTTGTGTTTCGATCCACTCGAAGTATCAAGGCTATTGCTTTCAAACTTCAAATACTTACATGCTATCATGAGGTTACTGTACCTGGCAACTTGAATTTTACTTTGACCTTTGAATGACCTTGACTCTCAAGGTCAAATTATTAAATTTTGCTAAAATGTCACGGTGACTCAACTTAGAAAAATGGTTCTGGATGATAACTTAAGAATGCTTACGTCTGGATCATGAAACTTCATAGGTATATTGATCATGACTGCAGATGTGATATTAATGATGAAACTTGACCAGGATTTTTTTCTGGACAATATCTAGTTCAAGTTTGACATTTGGTCAAGATTGAATGAACCGACTCCTCTCAGGTGCGCGAACTAGGGCCATCTTGGCCATCTTGTTTTGTATAGCCCTTAACTAATGGATTCTTCTTTCAAAAGAGATGAAGCATACTTTAAAAGGTCAATTTAATGTATACTTATTATGTGTTCTCATTAATAACACAACTTAATCAATAGATTGACACCCTATGATCATGTTGCCAGGTATCAACAACCTCCGGATGTGTGGGACACAGCGGAAGGTGAGTGCAATGTGATGATGGAGACACGGTTTGAGAAGATGTACGAGAAAATAGATCTCACGCTACTCAACAGGCTGTTAGTCTAATGTGGACCACAACATTGCAGACTACATGACTGCAAGAACAATGTGGTCATCAACTACAAGGTACGCTGTAACACTGCGTCCAGGTCTATCATCTATGATTGTGGTCAAGTTTTAAGAAAACATTTTTTTTTAAACTTACATCATCTTGTATCGAATTTTAAGTTATGTATTAAGTAATCAGATTTCAATAAAAAAAAAAGCTTTTATCAGCAATGTTCTACAGGGCATATTGACTCTTTGTTAGTTTTTTTTAATCCTATGAAAGTTTACACAGAGTGAAATAAAGATTAACAATAATTTGCTGGTTGGGTCTTAAAATCAAATTAACTGTAATTAATTTTAAATATCTCTTGATGAGGAATCTATTTCAGTAAAACAATTTTAGTCATTTGCCTTTAAAGCTTCTAGATAAGTAAAAAATATGCTGCATACCAAACTGAAGCATGAGATCTAGATCCTGATCTCTTGCTGGCTGTTCCAGGACATGAACCACACCAACTCGTACGGCATCATACGTGGTCTCCAGTTTGCCTCGTTCATCACACAGTACTACGGCCTGGTGATGGACCTTCTGGTTCTCGGTCTCATGCGCGCCTCCGAGATGGTCGGTCCCCCTCAGATGCCCAACGCCTTCCTGCAGTTCCAGGACACCACCACGGAGGGTGCACACCCCATTAGGCTCTACTCCAGATATGTCGACAAGATACACATCTACTTCAGGTTTGGAATTGTTTATAATTTCAGGGGTATGCTTAGTTTCCTAATTTCTTCCTTTTATAGTGCTTAGATTGCTTTACAAGTAATTACTTATTCCACAAGATCTTTTAAAAAAGAAGGTAACTGTTTCTTTAAACCCTAAATGACCAATATTTTTATGCCCCCGGTAGGGTGGCATATAGCAGTTGAACTGTCCGTCAGTATGTCAGTCTGTCCGTCCGTCCGTCCGAAAATAAAACTTTAAGATTGGCCATAACTTTTGCAATATTGAAAATAGCAACTTGATATTTGGCATGCATGGTCAACAAAAAAAAGAATATTTCAAAGCGGCGTTCTCATGAAGCTGCTCATTTTGAGTGTTGGAAGTTCAAGGTCAAGGTCATCCTTCAAGGTCAAAGGTCAATTTTTTATTTTTTTTCAAAGCGGCGTTCTCATGAAGCTGCACATTTTGAGTTGTGGAAGTTTAAGGTCAAGGTCTTTCTTCAAGGTCAAAGGTAAAAAAAAATAAATCAAAGCGGCGTTCTCATGAGCTGCACATTTTGAGTAGTGGAAGTTCAAGGTCAAGGTCATCCTTCAAGGTCAAAGGTAAAAAAAGAATTCAAAGCGGTGCAATAGGGGGCATTGTGTTTCTGACTAACACATCTCTTGTTTTTTATCCACTGTGTTTCTGAAATCACAGCCTCTGTTAATTGTTTCCTAATAGGCATTTTAAATTAGCAAAACTTTAAGTATTTCAGGTACTTGTTCACAATATGGGAAAAAAAACAAGTTAAATTTTTTTATGTACGTTAACAACAGAAAGTATGCTTCATTTTCAAGCAAACAAAAAGCACCCTGTACTGAGAAAATGCTAGAAATTTTTGTAAGTTTATTGAAAATAATCAATCGATATCCGTAGAGTAATGAATTGATTATTGATAGTTTTAGTCAATATAAAATAAAAAAGTTGCATTACCTGGAAAGCATGTAAATAAGTTTTTAAATTCAAAAGCCCTGTGACATAGTGGTAGAGCAGCATTTTTTTACCAGGTTTTCCGAAGGAAAAAACTGGTTATTAGATTGGCGAATGCGGGCGGGCTGGCTGGCTGGCGGGCTGGCTGGCTGGCGGGCTGGCGGAATAAGCTTGTCCGGGCCATAACTATGTCGTTCATTGTCAGATTTTAAAATCATTTGGCACATTTGTTCACCATCATTGGACGGTGTGTCGCGCGAAATAATTACGTCGATATCTCCAAGGTCAAGGTCACACTTTGAGTTCAAAGGTCAAAAATGGCCATAAATGAGCTTGTCCTGGCCATAACTATGTCATTCATTGTGAGATTTTAAAATCATTTGGCACATTTGTTCACCATCATGGGACGGTGTGTCCCACGAAAGAATCACGTCAATATCTCCAATGTCAAGGTAGCCACGACTAAAAATAGATTTAAAAAAAAAAAAAATTACAAAGGGGGTTAATTTTTTTTGGTCATTTCAAAAGTTCAGTTTGAGTTTTCTCCCTTTATCAGATTTTTTTTTCACAATGAAAACCTGGTTTTGTGACAATTTTGTCCCTTGTTGTTCTGTAAATCACTGGTTTAAATCCTAAGACAGTCACTTTTAAATATTTTAATTATTTGTATATATTCCAATCAATTTAGTTTGTATAAGTTAATTAGTTTTGTTAATAAAAGAATACAAAAATCTGAGAACAAGTCTGTTTCAGTTGTTTAAGTCTTGCTAACTTGGTATTAAGTTAACATGTGTTTTAAATGAATCACACATAATGGAAATACATGTACAAATTATTCAGTATATTCATACAGGCCATTAGATCAATATTCTGTGTTCAGGTTCTCTGCTGAGGAGGCCAGGGACTTGATCCAGCGCTACCTGACTGAGCACCCAGACCCAAACAATGAGAACATCGTGGGCTACAACAACAAGAAGTGCTGGCCCAGGGACTCGAGGATGAGGCTCATGAAACATGATGTTAACCTGTGAGCAACTGAACAGTTTTGTATTATCTTAATGCTTAACAGTATTCAATAAAGTTTTTTTGTTGCTTTCTGTAATTTTATGCTCCCCTTGGAAGAAGAGGGGGTATATTGTTTTGCACATGTCGGTAGGTCCGTCCGTCCACAAGATGGTTTCCGGATGATAACTCAAGAACACTAATGCCTAGGATTATGAAACTTCATAGGTACATTGCTCATGACTGGCAGATGACCCCTATTGATTTTGAGGTCACTAGGTCAAAGATCAAGGTCACAGTGACTCGACATAGTAAGACAGTTTCTGTATGATAACTCAAGAATACCTACACCTAGGATCATGAAACTTCATAGGTACATTGATCATGACAAAGGTCAAGGTCACAGTGACTCGAAACAGAAAAATGGTGTTCGGATGATAACTCAAGAAAGCTCACGCCTAGGATCATAAAACTTCATAGGTACATTGATCATGACTCGCAGATGACCCCTATTGATTTTCAGGTCACTAGGTCAAAGGTCAAGGTCACAGTTACTCGAAACAGAAAAATGGTTTCTGGATGATAACTCAAGAACGCTTACGCCTAGGATCATGAAACTTCATAGGTACATTGATCATGACTGGCAAATGACCCCTATTGATGTTCAGGTCACTAGGTCAAAGGTCAAGGTCACAGTGACTTGAAATAGTAAAATGGTTTCCGGATGATTACTCAATAATGCCTACACCTAGGATCATGAAACTTCATAGGTACATTGATCATGACTGGCAGATGACCCCCATTAATTTTCAGGTCACTAGGTCAAAGGTAAAGGTCACAGTGACAAAAAACTTATTCACACAATGGCTGCAGCTTTAACTGACAGCCCATATGGGGGGCATGCATGTTTTACAAACAGCCCTTGTTAAATACGTGTGTCTGCAATGTCACCCAATGCAGTTTGCACAGGCTTATCAGGGGCGTCACTTTTTGCCTAAAAAATTTCTTTTTGTTGCTAAAAAGAGACTTTCTTTTAAAAAAAAACATAACAGGAAAATGTCGTCCCTGTGCAATATAGGACCCTTCATGTACATGTATTAAAGCCCGTATTCCTGGAAAGCAGCTCAATGTGATGTTTTCAGGGGCCGCGCAGTGTTCTGGGACATCAAAAACCGTCTGCCACGCTCTGTGACCACCATTGAGTGGGACGGCAGTTTTGTGTCAGTGTATAGCAAGGACAACCCCAACCTGCTGTTCAACATGTGTGGCTTTGAGTGTCGTATACTGCCCAAGTGTCGCACCACCCACGAGGAGTTCACTCACAAAGATGGTGTCTGGAACCTGCAGAATGAGGTAGGAAGGCTTATCAGCGGAGTCAGTCTTATGTTTAGGGCTGTTTTGAAATTTAAAGTAATTATTTTACGACTGCACGATAGAACAACACATTAGTTCAGTTAACTTAAATGACATTATTTCAATATATTTTGCCTCCCAATAGACATCACACAAATGAAATCGGATGTACACATATGAAGAATTCACTAACAGATCCATATAATATATTATGCAAGTAAGAGAGTGGGATATAATGGCCGCAGCGTTAAACAGAAACAGCCGAAAATTTTGCCTACCGGAGGTGGACGAGCACACGTTAAATAACCGATGTGAAATAAGTATAAGTATAGTAGCAACACCGCCTACCCAAAATAAAAATGTTCTTGCTCTTCAAGCGACCGGGCCAGGAAAAACCATTCACTTGATTTGGGCTAAGCATAGCTCTACCAGTCGCTTGACCATTAATTGCTCAACCGGCGACTATACCTTTACACACCACTTTTTATACCAATGTTCACTTGACCATTAACAAGTGACCATTAACAAAATACTTATACACACTTTTTATGTCCCCACCACTATAGTGGGGGACATATTGTTTTTGCCCAGTCTGTTGGTTGGTTGGTCTGTTGGTTTGCGCCAACTTTAACATTTTGCAATAACTTTTGCTATATTGAAGATAGCTTCTTCATATTTGTCATGCATGTGTATCTCATGGAGCTGCACATTTTGAGTGGTGAAAGGTCAAGGTCATCCTTCAAGGTCAAAGGTCAAAAATACTAAGTCAAAGCAGCGCAGAAGGGGAAATAGTGTTTCTGACAAACACATTTCTTGTTATACCAATGGTCACTTGACCATTAACACAATACTTTTACACACTTTTTATACCAATGGTCACTTGACCATAAACACAATACCTTTTCACACTTTGTATACCAATGGCCACTTTACCATTAACACAATACCTTTAGACACTCTTTACACCAATGGTCACTTGACCATTACTTTTAAATCGGACATTTAATACCAATAATCGCTCGACCAGCGATTTCACACTTTTTAAGTCGCTCAACCAGCGAGTCCACACTTAAAACTCGGTCATTTAATCACAATAATCGCTTAACCAGCGATCACACTTTTTAACTCGGACATTGAATACGATTTGACACATACCAGTTTTTCCCCAGCTGCATTTCTTCTATTTTTTAAGCTTAATCTTTTAATTACTTGGATATACTATGCATGAAGCCCAGAGTCCATTCGAGCCAATGTGTTGAGTAATTGTCGCTAAGGTTAGCTTGTAGAGATAAATTTTGTAGAATAAGTACGCATGCCCATTCATCCCTCCGGCAAACAGAATTTTACGCCGCTGCGTTATACTGTCAAGCACTCGAATAGTCGAGCGCGCTGTCCTCTGACAGCTCTTGTTATGTACCCCACCACTATATTGGGGGACATATTGTTTTTGCTCTGTCTGTTGGTTTGTTTGTGTGTTTGTTTGCATCAAACTTTAACATTTGCCATAACTTTTGCAATATAGCAACTTGATATTTGGCATGCATGTGTATCTCATAGAGCTGCACATTTTGAGTGGTGAAAGGTCAAGGTCATTCTTCAATGTCAAAGGTAAAATATATAGCTTCAAAGTGGCGCAGAAGGGGACATAGTGTTTTTCAACAAACACATATCTTGTTTCCATTGCATGCACCCTGCACTAGGTGACAAAGGAGAGGACTGCCCAGTGCTTCCTACGTGTGGACGATGACTCCATGAACAAGTTTCATAACCGGGTCAGACAGATACTAATGGCCTCGGGCTCTACCACATTTACAAAGGTATGTAATATAAGCAAGCATAGTGTAAGAATTGTTGAAAGACATCAGTTGAAACAATTAGCTTTTATTTATCTTGATATAAAATACATAACACTTCTGTCGCAATGAACCTAACCATAAATTATTCAGACTTGATAAACATTTACACATAAGAGCTGATGAAACACAAAATGCTTTAAGCTAAAAGTGATATATTCAGTTTCTTTAGAGTGTGTATAAATTGGTGTGAATTTCTGTCTTAATACTCCTCAAACATGACTTAATGATTTCAAAACATGCATGATTGACAGATTGTCAACAAGTGGAACACTGCCCTGATTGGCCTGATGACCTACTTCCGAGAGGCCGTTGTCAACACCCAGGAGTTACTGGACCTGCTGGTAAAATGTGAAAATAAGATCCAGACCAGAATCAAGATCGGCCTCAACTCTAAAATGCCCAGCAGGTTCCCCCCTGTTGTGTTCTACACACCCAAGGAGCTTGGAGGTGGGTACCGCAGTAGAACTATGCACATAATGGAGTAATTTTTTATTGCCTGGATTATAAAAAAAACATAAATTTTTAAATAAATCTTTTCATTTTCTCTATGAACATTTAAAAAGCTAAAATATTTGCTTTTGAAACTTTCCTTTTCATTATTGAGTATTTTCTTGCCTTCCAATTTTTTAACATTTGGAAATAGCCAGTGAAAAAATCATGTAACTGAAATGGTTTCAGTTTGGTCTTAAAAAAAAAAGTTGATGTTAGTTTTCTCAAAGTTGAACAAAAAAGTAGTGATGATTGACTAAAACTCTTAGGTCATGAAAAAAAACAGCTATGGACATGCATTTGAGTAGTGTTCTGAGAAAACTGGCCGTAATACATGTGCGTAAAGTGTCATTCCAGATTAGCCTGTGCAGTCCGCACAGGCTAATCAGGGATGACACTTACCGCTTTTATGACATTTTTGTTTAAATGAAGTCTCTTCTTAGCAAAAATCCAATTTTGGCGGAAAGTGTCGTCCCTGATTAGCCTGTGTGGACTGCACTGGCTAATCTGGGACGACACTTTATGCCCAGTTTTCTCAGAACACGACTCATTTTGCCTACATGTTCAGGTCTGGGCATGCTGAGTATGGGCCACGTGCTGATCCCTCAGTCTGACCTGCGCTGGTCCAAGCAGACCGATGTCGGCATCACACACTTCCGATCGGGAATGTCACACGACGACGATCAACTTATTCCCAACTTGTACAGGTAAATGTGTATAGTTTTAAAATAAGTCTGTGTGTGAACCTTTATAAGAATTTCAATGTGTACGAACTGAACATAATGTATATTTATGTATGTTTGTTTAAATGAATCATTATTGTATGCACATTTTAAGAATTACATATTTGTTATTAGAACATTAAAAGTATAATATTTCTCTGAACTAATGTTATTTTAGTATACCTGTGTTATGATTATTGCATAAGGGCATGCTACCCTTGTCCGTGTGTGTGTACCTGTGTTTGTCTTTGTGGGACATTTTTTGTTTGGCTGATAATTTTGTTGTTTAGTATAGGGTTTGAAAATATATAGGCACAAATGATCATCATATCAAGATTACATGTCTTGTTCAACAATTGTTTTGCTCGTTTCAATGTCAACGACAGATAGGGCAGCTTTTAATAGTCTTTATATGTTTATAGTGCAAGTATATGCGCGTGTCTGGCTCATAACTTTGCTGTGCATTTAGGGATTTTGAAATAAATTGTCACAATTTGTAAATATATTTAAAGGTGATGTGTTGCGTTCATAACCATGTTGCTCACTTCAAGGTCAAGGTCACAGCGAACTCTTAAATTGTATGTAATGTGTCAAGTAAAATTCCTTTCAAATTTGAGGTTAACGGTGGAAACTTGAAGTTGGTGCATATTCCTTATGTGGTAAAAGTGATTACAGACGTTCATGTGACTGTTATTTCTATTTCTTCATAGTGAATGGTGAAATGTTTCATCATTTCAAGATGTCATTTTGTATGCACCAACTATGTTTCTTGGGCAAAGGTCTATGTCACATAAGTAAGATAGGCTTTATTGGCAGAAACAATTACAAAGAACTGGTACATATATGAGTCGTGTTCTGAGAAGACTGGGCATAATGCATGTGCATAAAGTGTCGTCCCAGATTAGCCTGTGCAGTCCGCACAGGCTTAACATGGACAACACTTTCCGCTTTTATGACATGTTTTGTTCTAATGAAGTCTCTTCTTAGCAAAAATCCAATTTAGGCGGAAAGTGTTGTCCATGATTAGCCTGTGCGGACTGCACATTTCAATCTGTGACGACTCTTTATGCACATGCATTATGCCCAGTTTTCTCAGAACACGACTCGTATATGGTGTATCAAATGTTCACCTATGCGTCACACAACACACTATTCTGTATTCAGTAAATAAAATGGGGACATCTGTGATCTTTGTACTTATTTCTAGTTGATAAATAATGTGCATTGATCATCACACATTTTCAAGATATTGTATAATGGTACAAGGTAGGACATTTTGGGTCAATTTAAAATAGTCATTTGTTGGCATATATTCCATTTTATTAGCTCATCTATTTTTTGAAAAAAAATTATGAGCTATTGTCATCACCTTGGCGTCGGCGTTGGCGTTGGCGTTGGCGTTGGCGTTGGCGTCGGCGTCCGGTTAAGTTTTGCGTTTAGGTCCACTTTTCTCAGAAAGTATCAATGCTATTGCATTCAAACTTGGTACACTTACTTACTATCATGAGGGGACTAGGCAGGCAAAGTTAGATAACTCTGGCGTGCATTTTGACAGAATTATGTGCCCTTTTTGTACTTAAAAAATTGCAAATTTTGGTTAAGTTTTGCGTTTAGTTCCACTTTTCTCAGTAAGTATCAATGCTATTGCATTCAAACTTGGTACACTTACTTACTATCATGAGGGGACTGGGCAGGCAAAGTTAGATAACTCTGGCATGCATTTTGACAGAATTATGTGCCCTTTTTATACTTAGAAAATTGACAATTTTGGTTAAGTTTTGTGTTTAGGTCCATTTTATTCCTTAAGCATCAAAGCTATTGCTTTCATACTTGCAACACTTACTAACTATCATAAGGGGACTGTGCAGGCAAAGTAATGTAACTCTGACTGGCATTTTGACAGAATTATGTGCCCTTTTTATACTTAGAAAATTGAAAATTTGATTAAGTTTTGTGTTTAGGTCCACTTTATTCCTACAGTATCAAAGCTATTGCTTTCATACTTGCAAGATTTATGAACTATCATAAGGGGACGGTGCAGGCAAAGTTATGTAACTCTGACTGGCATTTGGACGGAATTATGGGCCCTTTATACTTAGAAAATTGAAAATTTGGTTAAGATTTATGTTTTGGTCACTTTACCCCTAAAGTATCATAGATATTGCTTTCATACTTGGAACACTCACAAACTATCATAAGGGTACAGTAAAAGGACAAGTTGCATAACTCTGGTTGTCATTGTTACGGAATTATGGCCCTTTTTTGACTTAGTAACTTTTAATATATGGTTAAATTTTGTGTTTCGATCCACTCGAAGTATCAAGGCTATTGCTTTCAAACTTCAAATACTTACATGCTATCATGAGGTTACTGTACCTGGCAACTTGAATTTTACTTTGACCTTTGAATGACCTTGACTCTCAAGGTCAAATTATTAAATTTTGCTAAAATTGCCATAACTTCTTTATTTATGATTAGATTTGATTGATACTTTGATGAAACTACTCTTACCTGACATACCACAATAGACTTCACCCAAACCATCCCCCGTGCCCTCCCCCCCCCTCCCCCCCCCTCCCCCCCCCCCCCCCCTAATTTTTTTTTTTTTTTTTTTTTTTATAAGATCATCTCACAAATGACCACCACACCCTCACCCACATTTACCCCCACCACCACCCCCACCCCCCCCCCCCCCCAAATGTTTTTTTTTGATTTTTTTTTTTTTTTTTTTTTTTTTTTTTTAAGCATCATCTCACCCAATTATTCACCACACACTCACACTATACCCCCCCCCCCCCCGATTTTTTTTTTTTCTTTTTTTTTTTTCGCTTTTTTGGAAGATAATGTAATTAAATGTACACAACCCCACACTATACACCCCTCTGCACTCCACTCCTCCCTCCTTTTGTGATTGAAATTGAGAGTCCCTTCACCTTTAAAAAGAAAATAGATGAGCGGTCTGCACTCCGGCCACGGCGTGTGCTCTTGTTTCAAATGCAATAATATTTGTTTTATGTGGAATGCTTTTTACAAGTATATGAAGCACAGTCAGGGTTGTAATTTCCTCCTTCTTTCTGGCAATCTCAGCCATATTGAATCCCTGCAATATTGCTTTTCGAAAAAAAAGTTTTTTGAATGTTTCAATGTATTTTAAAGTGAAGAGTTTGGATAGTAGGATATTATTTTCATTCCAAAATAACACCCCTGAATATACTAAGTTGTGTATTTATTACTATAAATTCATTTGTTTATGGTTGTTTCCATGCCACCCAAAACCTATTTTTGCGGATATTTATGCAAACACATATTGAACTGTAGTTTGATTATATTATGTCTAGGTACATCATGCCTTGGGAGAGTGAGTTCATTGACTCCCAGAGAGTCTGGGCTGAATATGCTCTCAAGAGGCAGGAGGCAAACGCACAGAACAGGTATACAACTAGTCACATCGTTTGTATGGATAAAACATCAGCTGTTGAAAGCTGGAGCTGTTGTAATGTACTTATGTTTGGATAGAAAGGCATACAACTCTTTCTTTAAACCTAAGTATGCAGATAACGGTAAATAACTTTTGCTCTGTCTTCTAAAGGAATATTTGGTTAACGGTCGTCTTTTATGAAAGGAATATTTGATTTAAGGCCAGGAATAGTAAGGATAAGAATTGTCTCAATTTTTTGCAGGACATGCATGTTGAGAAAGTTATTTGCTTGCTAAATAGTACTTTAAAGATAAATTATAACTCACTGTCCACACATAGAAATCACGCCTGCAGTTTAACTATGTGTGGTCAGTAAGTGTATGTATGTACATGAGGATAGTGCAAGAGTGGAATGTAAAATTGCTGTTCATGTTCACAGGCTTATCAGGCACTTTGTCTGAACTGGATTTTAGCTAAGAAAGCATTTCCTTTAACAAAAAAAATATACAAAAAAGCAGAAGTGTTGTCTATGATTAGCCTGTACAGTCCTGAAATCGATTTACGCCAAGAATTGACTTCCTTTAAACTAAAAAACAGTAAAAGCAGGGACTGATTAGTCTGTGCGAACAGTGGAGGCTTATCTAAGGTCACACTCTATGCACATGCACTTGCAGGCGTCTGACCCTAGAGGACCTGGACGACAGTTGGGACCGAGGCATCCCTCGTATCAACACCCTGTTCCAGAAGGACAGACACACACTCGCATATGACAAGGGTTGGAGAGTGCGCACAGAGTTCAAGGCTTACCAGGTTGAGGATCTACCAATTCTATGTTATTGTTATGCTAGGGATTCTCTAATTGCTTTGAGCTTTAAAGATTTGTTTTCAACATTTTGGCACCATTTTGTGGTTTGAAAAAGGTATTCATTAAGGTATTTGAGTAGGTCAGACATGTTGCAGTGTATTTATTTGGCAAGAAATGTAATTATCTGACAAGCCAAAAATGAAAAAATCATGATATAATGTGCTTCTGAAAAAAAAAGAATTAATTGAAAGAACAGACATTATATCATTAAAACATTCTGCAAATATTACTGCTCCAGGGTGCATGTTTCTAAACTGAGCATATTGTGTGCAGGTTCTAAAGCAGAATCCCTTCTGGTGGACCCACCAGCGCCACGATGGTAAGCTGTGGAACCTGAACAACTACCGCACGGACATGATCCAGGCCCTCGGAGGGGTGGAGGGAATACTGGAACACACGCTCTTCAAGGGCACATACTTCCCTACCTGGGAGGGACTCTTCTGGTTAGTGGCTTGAAACAATGGTATAAGATTAATGATCAGGGTGGCAGGTTTTTGTGCTGCATGTTTTGTTTGTTTTAGGCCGTTTTCACTATGTTCAGCTTCTATTTTTTAGCTCATGGTGAGCTTTTGTGATCGCCTTTTGTCCGATGTGCGTCATGCGTTGTGAATTGTGCGGCGTCAACATTTGCCTTGTTAACTCTCTTATTGATATTTTGGATGAGTTCGAAAATGGTAACGTTTGATTGAAAAACATGGCTGCCAAGGGGCGGGTCATTTTTCCTTATATGGCTATTGTAAAATCTCGTTAACACTCTAGAGGCCACATTTATTGTCTGATCTTCATGAAACTTGGTCAGAAGATTCATCCCAATAATATCTGGGACGAGTTCAAAAATGATGCTGTTGGTTGAAAAACATGGCCACCATGGGGGCGGGGCATTTTTCCTTATATGGCAATAGTAAAACCTTGTAACACTCGAGAGGCCACATTTATTTTCCGATCATCATAAAACTTGGTCAGAAGATTAGTCCCAATGATATCTTGGATGAGTTCGAAAATGGTTTTGGTTGCTTTAAAACATGGCCACCAGGGGGGCGGGCATTTTTCCTTATATGGCTATAGTAAAACCTTGTTAACACTCTAGAGGCCACATTTATTGTCCAGTCTTCATGAAATTTGGTCAGAAGATTGGTCTGAATGATATCTTGGATTAGTTTGAAAATAATTATGTTTGCTTGAAAAAACATGGCTTCCAAGGGGCTGGGCTATGGCTATAGTAAAATCTTGTAAACACTCTAGAGGCCACATTTACTGTCCAATCTTCATGAAACTTGGTCAGAAGATTCATCCCGATAATATCTTGGACGAGTTAAAAATGATGCCGGTTGGTTGAAGAACATGGCTGCCAGGGGGCGAGGCATTTTTCCTTATATGGCTTTAGTAAAACCTTGTTAACACTCTAGAGGCCACATTTATTTTCCGATCTTCATGAAACTTGGTCAGAAGATTTGTCCCCATAATAAATTTTATCTCAGGTGAGCGACTTTGGGCCTTTCAGGCCCTCTTGTTGACAATTTATGTGAGTTAGCAATATTACAGCAATTATAGCTCATAAGTGTATTAAGCCCCCAGTTATGAAGTAAATAGCGTTAACTGGAATTGTGTTTGTTTGTCTTTCTGTCCAAAGACGCAAACGTGATCACACGCATTCTTTAACATTTTGTTACATACATTATTAAGCTTGCAGGCTTTGTTGGTCATGGTATTAAGGTTTGTATGTTCAATTTGTATCACCCTATATTGAAAATAACAAAAGTGGTGCCCCTTTTAAACACAGACTTTCATTGAATCATCATTGTTTAAAAAATATATACACTTTAAGCAGATAATCCTTTCCTCTGTTAAGCATTTCAGCGCATGAACTGGAATCACTATGTTGTCTGTCCATCTATTTGTCTGTCCGTCTTTCTACGGAGACAAACTTTTCTAAAGCATTCTCCTTTACTTCACAAGATTAACTTTTGCAGGCATTCTTTATTATCGTTCAATGCTGTTCATGTGTATTATCCTTCATTTAAAAAATGACAAAAGGTTTTCAACTTTCACAGTCTCTAATATTGTAACACACTTAGGTTGTGTTTACCACAGTTTAATATCTGCAAAAATGCAATTGTTTGATTTCTTTGCAAGGATTGCTAGTGTTATAAAATGACATGTATACTGAATATAGAGGCAAATTTAAAGTTGTTGTCAAGATGGTTTTGCACATGATATTAAAATGGCTTATATTGTTGTATGTTACAGGGAGAAAGCAAGCGGTTTTGAGGAATCCATGAAGTACAAGAAGCTGACAAATGCACAGAGATCTGGTCTCAACCAGATTCCTAACAGAAGATTCACCCTGTGGTGGTCACCCACAATCAACAGGGCTAATGTAAGGATAATTTATGTTTTATCTTATGTTTACGAAATCATTTCCAGCAAAGTGTTTGTTATTGTGGTAAGAACAAGAAGATTTGAGTTCCCATAGTTAAATAAATGTGTCTCAAAACAAACTGTTGGTTATTACCTATATAAACAACTCGTACTTGGAAGGTATATCAATTCTACAATGAATTTATACAATTTGTCTGATGACTATTTGAACTATTTTAATTTATAATGTGCCCTTTTTTGTAGCGAAACAATATGCAAAGTGGTTGACTTACACCAAAACAATTCATAACTAGAAATGGCGCGGCAGAGGCCGACGCGTATCCCCGCGCCGCATGTTTGACCCAGGGGCGCCCCATGGTTGGTAATGGGTCCATGCATAGTGAGATTGACCGTATTGTCATAAAAAGAAGTTCAGTATCATTAGAATTTAATTGGAGTAGAAATAAGAATTAGTGTAAAAGAAAATTTTTGGGTGGGGTGTGGCCTATTATGGGGGGGGAGGGCCCAGGGTTGGTAAAGGGGCCATACATAGTTGAGATTGACCTATTATCATAAGAGATTTTCAGTATCAATTTGAATTAAATCGGTGTAGAAATAAAGAATTATAGTAAAAGGCAATTTTGGGTGGCATGGCCTATGTGGGCGGGGCGCCCAGGGTTGATAATGGCGCCATGCAAAAGTTGAGATTGACTGTATTGTCATAAAGAGGTTCAGTATCAATTTGAAGTGGAATCGGTGTAGAAATAAAGATATTATAGTAAAAGGCAATTTTGGGTGGGGCGTGGCCTATGTGGGGCAGGGGCGCCCCAGGATTAATAATGGGGGTCATGCATAGTTGAGATTACTGTATTGTCATAAGACAGGTTCAGTGTCCAAGTTGAAGTGAATTCGGTGTAGAAATGAAGATATATAGTAATAGGCAATTTTGGATAGGTGGTGGCCTATTATGAGCGGGGGCGCCCCAGGGTTGGTAATGGGGCCATACTTAGTTGAGATTGAACCGTATTGTCATAAAGAGAAGTTCAGTATCAATTAGAAGTGAATTGGTGTAGAAATGTAGAAATTCTAGTAAAAGACAATTTTGGGTGGGTGTGGCCTATTATGGGCAGGGCGCCCCAGGGTTGGTAATGGGCCTTACATAGTTGAGATTGACCATATTGTCATAAGAGATGTTCAGTATCAATTTGAAGTAAATCGGTGTAGAAATGAAGAAATTATAGGTAAAAGGCAATTTAGGGTGTGGTCATGGCCTATGTGGGTGGGGGCGCCCCAGTGTTGGTAAATTGTGCCATGCATAGTTGAGATTGACTGTATTGTCATAAAAGAGGTTCAGTTATCAATTTGAAGTGAGTCTGTGTAGAAATGTAGAAATTATAGGAAAAGGCAATTTTGGGTGGGCATGCTTTATGTGGTGGTGGCCTATTATGGGGCGGGGCGGCCCCAGGGTTGGTAATGGGGGCCATACATAGTTGAGATTGATGGTATTGTTAAGAGAAGTTCAGTATCAATTAGAAGAGAATCGGTGTAGAAAATGAAGAAATTATAGTAAAAGACAATTTGGGTGGGTGTGGCCTATTATGAGCAGGGCGCCCCAGGGTTGGTTAATGGGGCCTTACATAGTTGACATTGACCGTATTGTCATAAGAGATGTTCAGTATCAATTTGAAGTAAATCGGTGTAGAAATGAAGAAATTATAGTAAAAGGCAATTTTGGGTGGTCATGGCCTATGTGGGCGGGGGCGCCCCAGGGTTAATAATGGTGCCATGCATAGTTGAGATTGACTATATTGTCATAAAAAAGGTTCAGTATCAATTTGAAGTGAACGGTGTAGAAATGAAGAAATTATAGTAAAAGGCAATTTTGGGTGGGCGTGCCTATGTGGGCGGGGTGCCCCAGGATTGGTAATGGGGGCCATGCATAGGCTGAGATTGACCGTATTGTCATAAGAGAGGTTCAGTATCATTCGAAGTGAATCGGTGCAGAAATGCAGTTAATGTAAAATAACATAAAAAAAATGAGTGAAATCTCTGACCTGGGCCCCGCCCCAACCCCCATAACTTTTGATCCAGGGGTCAGATCAAAATTCCGTCACTGTCACCCGTCACACATAGCTCATAGCTACCATGTATGTAAGTTAAGTTCTAGGTGCTAATAGTGTAGGAGGAGCAGGTGGCAGGACGGAAAACGTGGGGATATAAAGTTGACTTAATTCATAAACATTAAGGGAATATTCCAAGTGACATCAGAGTTATTGTTTAGATAAAAAAAACCCTTACCACTTAGAAGCACAGTGAAAATGGCTTTGTGCAAACAGCATTAAACCAGAACACCCTGCTTTTTTGGCATATGATTATTTATAAATGTTTTATTACATTGTAATCAATGTATTCCTCATTGTAGACATTTTATTTGCATGGATTAATAATAATGGGAATAATACATTCTAACATTATTAATAACATAAAAATTAATATGCGCAGGGAGCATTCCAGATACTACCGCCCGCTCGAAAGTGCCCTTTTGACAAAAAAGCCCCCCCCCCCCCCCCCCTCCCTGCCCTTTTCAAATCCTAGCTGGAGCACTCGTAGGATCTATTTCTTAGTGTCTATGCAGTTCTGTTATTAAAAAGTGTTATCATAGTGGATATGAACCATTGCCAGCCATTTAGTTTGAACTCCCAGATATAAACAAGAACAACAGAAGCCTCAGTTAATATGTTACGATTTTGCCACCAATAGATAGTTTCTAAATATAAACAACCCTGGCTTATGCAAAAAAACAGTTTCCTAGTGAGTGTTATTGTGTGTTGCAGGTGTACGTAGGTTTCCAGGTACAGCTGGATCTGACAGGGATCTTCATGCACGGCAAGATCCCCACATTGAAGATCTCTCTCATACAGATCTTCAGGGCTCACTTGTGGCAGAAGATCCATGAGAGCGTTGTCATGGACCTCTGTCAGGTCAGTATGGGGTCTGCCTGTGGGTATGGATACTATTTGGAAAAAAGCTACAATGTGGGGTTTGACAACAACCCGGGGTTACTATGAATAATTAGATTTACTTAAGAATTCCATACAATATTGAAAACACATATTTTGAACATTTGTACCCATATTTGTTCATTCACCACAGATATAGGAAGACATATACATTTGCCAAGCACATGTTGAGGGGCCCAGCAAAAAAAATTAATGGGCAAGAACTTGTGTGTGGGCTACTTATTGGTGTTCCCTTCTGTAGCAAATACTTTTTCAACACCAATCTTGTCATTAGTACATTTGATCCTAAACTAGATTCTCCTCTAAAAAAAAAGAGACTTCCTTTAACAAATAATGCAATAAAAGCAGAAAGTGTCTTTCTTGATTAGCCTGTGCACACTGAACAGGCTAATGTTGGGACGACACTTTACGCACATGCATTAGGCTCATGTGTGTTATGTGCTGCCAGGTGTTTGACCAGGAGTTGGGACGCCCTTGAGATAGAGACCGTGCAGAAGGAGAGCCATCCACCCCCGCAAGTTCCTACAAGATGAACAGCTCTTGCGCTGACATTCTGCTCTTTGCTGCATACAAGTGGAACGTCTCAAAGCCTTCACTGCTTGCTGACTCAAAGTAGGTGCATTGCCATGTGGAAAACGGTATAAGTGGAGATGTTTTGGTGAATCATTGAAAAATTATAGTTTGAGAAGTTAATATGACTCTCCAATTTTTGCAGTAAAAAAGTTAAGGATGTTTGTTACAGTCTATAAAAAAATATTGGAGTGAAATTACATGTCCCATTTTTACAGTAATAAGTCTTGCATAAATATACTCATTTTTAGCTCACAACTGGCACCCTCAGCAGAGCCTGGCATCCGTTATGCCTTTGTTTGTATTAGACTTAATGCACCACTGTTTTGTTAGGGATGTAATGGAATACGCTCTACCCAGAAGTACTGGCTAGACATTCAGCTGCGTTGGGGTGATTATGATTCCCACGACATTGAGGAGGTACACAAGAGCCAAGTTCCTTGACTACACTTCAGACAACATGAGTTATTTACCCCTCACCTACCGGCGTGCTCATTGGCAGTGGATCTGGCTTACAAACTTGCACAGGTGAGATTTACATAGAAATTGGCAACAGTTTGGTAAAAAGGGTGGTTTGAAAGATTGTGTCATTTCCCAGATGAACCTTGATTACTCTTGTATCATATTCTGTATGTTTACTTACATAAGTGTAATGTTTGCATATGCTTATTATGCTGATATTACTTATTCAAAGATTTCATTGTTACTTAGAGATTTGCTTTCTATGCAATACAAGAAATGTCTAATAACATTATTATAAGCCTGGATTAGATTGGTATAATTATAATGATAAATATAAGTTGCACTTACCTTTTATTGCCCCCTGATCGAAAGGATCGGGGATAATTATTTTTTTGGCCTGACTGTCATTGTATTTGTATGTGTGTGTGTGTGTGTCCCAAACTTTAACCAAAACTTTAACCTTCTTCATAACTTTTGCAAAATGGAACATAGCAACTTGATATTTGGCATGCATTTGTATCTCATGGAGGCTGCACATTTTGAGTGGTGAAAGGTCAAGGTCATCCTTCAGAGGTCAAAGGTCAAAAAAACAATTCCAAAACTTTACCAAAAACTAACCTTCTTCATAACTTTTGGCAATATTGAACGTAGCAACTGATATTTGGCATGCATGTGTATCTCATGGAGTTGCACATTTTGGGTTGGTGAAAGGTCAAGGTAAAAAAAAAAATCAAAAGCGGTGCATTAAGGGGCATGGTGTTTTCTGACAAACCATCTCTTGTTCTCTTAGAAGCAAAGTGAAAACGGATGCAACCAAATCTTACATGAAGGCTGTTCAGGTTTTATGCTGTTTGCCTGCTGCATAGTTTCTAAGGGTTGCGAATGAAGTCTTTATAACTTTGAATAGTAAAAAAGTTTTTTTATTAAAAGCCTTAAAAAAATCGTCAACAAGCTCTGTGAAAGTAGGGTTTATGAAATGTGTGTAAATTGTTGTTAAAGATTTAGCATGTGGAGTCCGCACAGGCTTATCTGGGAAATACTTTAAGGCAAGAAAAAATTCTCATCGTGCAACTGAAATGATGTGTGCCCTGTATTTCAGTGCGTATGGCAATTGGTTCCCGGGTTTCCAAGCCTCTCATCCAACAGGCCATGGCCAAGATCATGAAGGCCAAACCCGGCCCTGTGACGTGCTTAGGGAGAGGATCCGCAAGGGGCTTGCAACTCTACTCCTCATAGCCTACTGAGCCCTACCTGAGCTCAGCAGACGCTACGGGCGAGCTGTTCTCCAATCAGATCATCTGGTTCGTTGATGACACCATGTGTAACCGTGTCACCATACTACAAGGGTGATCAGTAGAGTGTTGTTAACAATCTCGTGAAGCTCAATCTGTAGGCTTGTTACAGGTCTTTTATATGTGAACGATAGAAAGGCAGGACTCAATGAACAAAACTGATTTAAAAAATGCAGAAGTTAGAAAATGCAGTTTTCTAATGACCTTAAGATTCAAGTGCTGCTGATTTTGTAAGAAATGATTTTAACAATATACCGTTTCTAAAACTAACAACAACTAAGATGTTGTTTTCTATATTCTTTAATACAACTGTAACATTCAAAGATTGCTGATTTGTAAGTTGAAAAGTTACGTTTAAATTACACACTAAGAGCAAAGACTTCTTGATCGTGGTAAATTACGATGTGGCTTTGTTTCCCCTATTAGGACATTTGTATCTAAATTAGCATTGTAACTGACAATAGGCACTGCTCATCCTGATATGGAGATGATGAGATGTGGTAATTGTGTTTCAGACATTTGAGGGTAACCTGACGACCAAGCCAATCAATGGAGCCATCTTCATCTTCAACGCCACGGACGGGGCAGCTGTTTTTGAAGATCATCCATACCTCTGTATGGGCAGGACAAAAACGCTTGGACAGGTACACTTGTGTTGGTTGATGTCTGCATGTTTTGTGAAGAAATCTGTGATTGAAAGTTTTTAAAGTATGAATTATTAAAAATGGTTTTTTTATTTGATCTGCTTTAGTTACGCACTATTAGCTATTATAGACACAGCTAAGATAGCTACTGTATAAGTGGTAAAGTTACGAGTGGAAGATGTTGCGAATTTCACGAACGCAATAAATTCGCTAATTTTCCCCCCAGTCAAAATTGCGCCCCCATTGAGGTAGAAATTTACGGTGACACCGGGTGAAGATAATTACTGTATACCATCGTGTAAGAATTTAATCTGACACTGGTTTAAGATAAAAAACTACTTTTTTATATATCGATTTACATATTACAAATATAACTTTTGGAGAAAATATATATATAAAAACGTATTATAAACAAAATGTTTAGTTTATGTTTGATTAACTATTAACATACTGCTTAGTTACGGCATTATTCAAAGATTGCCAAAGCTGTTTGGTTACATCTGAAAATAAATGACTGAACAAATAAACTGATTTTACAAACAGTTGTTTAGGTATCGCATATCGATCAATACAGTAGCCCCGTTAGGAAAACATGTTTTCACACCTTATCGCTTGATAACAATAGGATTATTATTTTCGGAGAAAAGGCATTGTTTAAGTTTCCCCCCCCCCCCCCCCCCCTCACATCAAACAGCAATTTTTGGACAAAGAAAAAGACAGAACGAACTACGCTGAAATCATTTTATTTCACAAGTAAAGTGTGATCACAAATCAGTAAAACAGTTTACATAGAACAAGATCAATTTATCCATAAAATAAACAAATATTTCACAACACTAACAATGTTAAATGTTGTCTGACAGCTATAATCCGTCAATCTAACGATCGTTTAAACTAACGGTAAGTATCTGACAATTATAATCGGATTGTATGCAACCAGCAATAAATTACAATTTTTACAACGTGAAATTTTTTATGTCCTTTTGATACGGGCGATTCGCTAACATTTCCACATGCGAAATGTCTGTTTTTTGTGAATTCGCTAACTTTTCGACACGCGGAAATATTCACTTATACAGTACTTCTAGTTTAAATTTGGTTTATTATCCAGATTTCAACACAAAAAGTACCACATTTGGTGCTTGGGTACTAGGATCTTTGAAATTACAAAGTGGCTGATCATTTCGCACTGTTCTTTTATTTCATTGATTTAAACACCACAATACATCCATGGTTATCGCCCTTCTTACCTTGCAGCTTGCCAAGTGGAAGACTGCAGAAGAAGTGGCCGCTTTAATTCGCTCCCTGCCAGTGGAGGAGCAGCCAAAGCAGATCATTGTCACCAGGAAGGGAATGTTGGACCCCCTTGAGGTGCATCTCCTCGACTTCCCCAACATTGTCATCAAGGGCAGTGAACTCCAGCTGCCCTTCCAGGCCTGTCTTAAGGTAATCAGGTGAAAGTCAGAGCTGCTGTGTGTGCTATAATTTGAGCCTTAATCTGTGAAAATGGGTTTAATATATGTTCATAAAGGGTTGTCCCAGAATTTCAAGGAGAACACTGTTTTTTTTTTAAGTTTTGCAATAAATTTTGCATTATTGAAGATAGCAACTTGATATTTGGCATGCATGTGTATCTCATGGAGCTGCACATTTTGAGTGGTGAAAGGTCAAAGTCATCCTTCAAGGTCAAAGGTCAATACATCGCTTCAAAGCGGCACAATAGGGGGCATATGTTTCTGACAAACACATCTCTTGTTTTTCTGGGGAATGTGTTGTCCCTGATTAGCATGTGCCGAGAGCATAGATTATCTGAGACAACACTTCACACACAAGCCCTAAACCCCATTTTATAAGAAAGAGGCTCATTTTTAAGTTGTTTGGTAATCTGAAGTTTACAGGGCCTGTTAAAAGTTTTTTCACCAATAATAAACACAAGGTCCACAACTACCAATGCTTTCAATCTTAAACATAGTTTCTTCTTTAAAAATAGGCAAATCTTAAATCTTTTTACACGTTTTGACTTTGATTGGTTTAAACAGTATTTATTAATATAATGACAAATTTTAGCATGACATGTGCAATACATTCATACAATAATGGATAAGAAAACAAGTTACTGAAAAATTATATGAATTCTTCTCCTTGACTTTGATTGAATCAACATTTAATAATATGACAATGGTGGAAAGAGTTTGTGCCAGTTTGTTAGCTCACCTGAGCTTCTGTTGTTGTTAGAGCTTGTATGCAGGCCTAAACTTGTCCTTCTAACAACTTAACCGCCTAAACCGCATATCAGTTTTAATATCATAAATACGTTACCTGTTATCTCTAGCCTAACCCATTTCCAAGGGAGTTATTTCATCCGGAAAATATTCAAGCGCTGGGAATCGTCCACCTCTATAAGAATCCAAATCAGGTTAAACATAGTACAATGCAACCTAACAGGAAACCAAGAACCACAACTCATCTTTCCTTTCCGGATAAAACCATGTGCACGCCTATTTTAGGCTCAGGACTTATGTGTTCTTTTCACTGTGTTTTTGGCGGAGTTTAAAAGGATAAAGTTTATTTATCTTTTATTTGTATCATTCGGTTTATATTTCTATACTTTTTGTTGCAGTAATTGTCATATTTCTGCTTTTGCTGGGTTTCTTTGTTTGCATCGTCGCTCATGTACATGACGTCATGAGCACGTGAACCACGAGGAATTCGTACCTATTCCCCAATAAGTAATTGAGGTCAATTGGACAGCGTTCTTTGTGTTTACATTTTGTGGTTTAACTTTTTATTTGAATTTATAATCATTAATTTGTTTTTTGTAGGTTCTTTCTGTTTCTTTTTTCAGAATGAACTTACATGATAGAGGTTCTTGTGGTCATATCAAAGCAAGGTGGGATTCCCACGATACTTGCTTGGCATGTACCGGTTGCACATTTAATAACAAATGTGCGGTTTGCGATTTGTGGGCTTACGACGTATGGACAAAAGCAGGTCGCCGGAGGACGTCGATCAGCCGCAAAGGCAACGAACCTCCATCCGACGTTGATTACCCGGTGACTCCACTGGTCAAGGATGACCAGCGGTTTTGTCAGTCACCGGGTACCGGGCAAGATGGTGTTGTTGTCAGTCGATCGTCATCAGATCTTATGACTCACACCATGCATACCGGCGACATTGATCATGGAACGACTGGATCAATGTCAGACCACATGGCAGCCGCCATTCTACGGTCTTTGTCCGGTGACGTAACCGGTCATAATATGACCGGCCGGTCACCGGTCCGGTCACCGGTCATGTCACCGGTCCGGTCATGTCACGGTCCGGTCCGGTCACCGGTCCGGTCCTTGATCACCGGTCCGGTCACCGGTCAACAGTCATCAGTTGGGCCTGCCACCGATAACACCAATCGCCGGTCAAGAAGAACTCGGTCTTCATCATCGGCGTATTCTTCTACATCCGATTCGTCGTCGAATACATCGTCTTCATCAAGGAGTGGACATCGGACACGCTCTTCTTCGTCGAGCAGTTATCATCGTCGCGGCGCTCATAAGCGATCACGTCGTCACTCACGGAGACGGTATTCCAAAAAATCTCGATCTCATCGCAGCCGATTCACATCTCGACAGCGCAGCCGATCCAGATCTCGACATTGCAGGAAACGAGGACGTCGGCAACGTTCCGTAGACAGCATCGGACTTACCATACGTATAGTCGTTCACCATCGTGTTCCGTTATGGAATCGCATGTTTCCATGCCAAATGTGTCGGTTCCAACGTTGACTGCCACACGTATTGCATCTTCAGGAGCTCATCTCACTACTACGGCGTCAGTGTCAACACCACGGGTATCATCTACAGTATCTAGTCGTACCCCTACAGCTACCCTGTCGAATCCTGATACACTATGGATACAGAATTCGGCGGGACATTTTGTACCGGTCAATGCTGATAATTTACCTTCTTCCGGTTTACATTATCAGTTTACTGACGTCGGGGATGATCATTCGCTGTTACCAGACAATTACAATCCGGTACAAGATATTCTCACTTCTGTTCCTGCTGATTCTATACAAACCGCTGGTGTTGTAGAGAGTGAGGCTGATTCAGATGCAGAATCTAATGTTGAGACGGATCAATATTTAGCTCCGATTGGTCAGATCTATGAACTGATGTTTCGTACTCTTGGTGAAGATTACTGTCCAAGACCTGCTGAACTGTCTTCAAATGCGACGATTTCTGTGACAGAACAACTTTTTCGTACATTTGATCCCAACAGGGTTATTAAGTCGACGGCTCGTCCTGACCCACGACTTCCCATTGGTTCTACTGTTCTATCTGTTCTTCAATCATTGGAATCAGCTAATAAGACTATTCCAAAACGAGGAGAAACATGGAAAATTCCTAAGGAACTAGCTGATCCAAACACCAGGAAGGTAGTAAAAGTTACAAACCTCCTGTACCACATGCAACATCTGGGTTGGATTTTTCAAAACTTCCGGTTCCAGATCCGGACATAAGCAAGCTATCTCTTGTAATGCCAAGTGGTTCCAATTCAGTTTCTGTTCCGTTTTCAATGTTGGAAACTTGGGAAATGAGGGAACGTAGATCATTAGGTTTGACTAACCAAATTGACTTCATGCTAGCGACAATTTTACAAATGGTGTGTGATTGGTCGGAATTTGTTCCGAGGAACTCCATGATTTGTTAATTCATCTCTCACGGACCACACTGGCCTTATCTCACACTTCTGCTTCTTCAATGTCCGAGATGCTAAGGATTCGTAGAGATCTTATCCTTACTTCTTTACCTAAAGATTTTCTGTTGGAACCTGGTATGAACTCGCTCAGAACAGCTCCTCTCACATCAGGGTTTCTTTTGGTGGAAGGATACAAGAAGCAATCACAGCTGACAAGGATGACCAACTTCATGCTTCTTTAGCTAGAAACAACTCTGGACAACGCCAAGGGGTCTTTAAGCATCCTGCTTCTAGGCCACCAGCAGTTCCAGCATTCAAGACGGCTAAGAGAAATAACCTTTTCTCTAAAAAGCCTTCTTTTAATCCACGGTCAGGTCCTAATAGGCAGTCTTCCTATAACAGACCTTCTTTGTCACACAAGTCTTCTAATAAAGATTCTGGGAAAAAGGGCAAACCCAAGCCGGGACAGAGGAATTTCAAACCTTCTACCGGCAGGGGCGCACCTCCTGCTTATCAGCCCTAGGTCCCTTCCCTTTCTACCCCTACACCGCCACACCTCCGATGCCGGAAATACCAGTCGGGGCCAGACTTTTCCACTTCTCAAATCGATGGCTTCAAATTACTTCAGACGCATGGGTTCATTCTCTTGTGACAAAAGGCCTGACTTTTCAATTCGAAAAAAGGCCTCCACTTTCTCGCGTCCCTATAGAGCTGGTATCTCGGCATCCACATATTCCAGAGTCCATTCTCGGGCTCTTGGAAAAACAGGCGGTAGAAAGGGTTCAAGATCCTTATTCTCCAGGATTTTACAGTCGTCTTTTTCTTGTTCAAAAGAAAAATGGTTCCTGGAGACCAGTAATAGATTTAAAAGTGTTCAACATGTATCTCCTCAAACCAACTTTCAAAATGGAGACTCCTTCTTTCATACGGGAATCCATCAAACCCCTGCACTGGGGGTGTCTTTGGATCTGGAAGATGCTTACTTCCATGTTCCTATACATCCCAACTACCGAAAGTACTTGCGATTCGCCTTTCAAGGCCAAGTCTACCAGTTCCGGTCTATGCCTTTCGGGTTGGCGACAGCCCCACGAGTTTTTACCAAACTAATGTCGGCAGTCGGATCACACCTCAGAGTTCACGGGATTATTCTTCTTCAGTATTTCGACGACTGGCTCTTACACCAGCTCGATCGTCAATTGCTTCTGTACAACCTAGAATTCTCTTGGAAGGAGCTCCTCTCGTTAGGGCTCCTTCTCAATGCAGACAAATCAGACCTCATTCCTTCACAGGACTTTACGTTTGTGGGAATGAATTTCTTGACCCACATCAATCGGGTCAGAGTGTCTATTCAACGTATATCAGACCTTCTAATGAAGGTCAACTGGGTTTTGTCCCAATCTCATATAACAGCTCAAGAATTCCTCTCTCTCAACGGTATCCTGAGCTCAGTAGCAGACTTTGTGCAGTTGGGACGTCTCTTCCTACGTCCTCTTCAGCACTATCTCTCAGCTTGTTGGAAATGGTCTCCAGGCAATCTATTAACACAGATTCCAATTCTTCCCTCCTTAAGGTCTCATCTTCAGTGGTGGCTAGACGAGGAGACTCTGTTGGCAGGAGTACCCCTTCTTCCCCCGCAACCGTCATTATATCTAATAACGGATGCGAGCAAGGAAGGGTGGGGTGCTCACCTGGAACCTCTCAGTCTGATAATTTCAGGGTTGTGGTCTCATCAGGAATCTCACCTTCATATCAACAATCTAGAAATGCGAGCAGTATTTCTAGCTGTATCTCATTTCCAATCACATCTTCGAGACTCTTGTGTGATGGTGTCAACAGACAACACATCTGTGGTGGCTTACATCCAGGCACAGGGGGGAACACATTCTCAATCCCTGTATCTGGAAACCAGAAAATTACTTGTTCTTTGCAAAACACTCAACATTCATCTGCTGGCAAAATATATACCAGGTCGCCTCAACGCCCTGGCGGATGGTTTGTCTCGCAAACACCAGTTACTTCCATCGGAGTGGACACTTCATCAAGAAGTGACCAACCAGATCTTTTTCAAGTTCGGTTATCCCCTGGTCGATCTATTTGCAACCAGACACAATCACAGACTTCCTCTGTATGTGAGTCCAGTTTACGATCCAGCAGCGTGGGCAATCGACGCGCTTTCGTTCGCATGGGACCATCTGGACGCTTACGCCTATCCCCCACCCACCCATTCTAATTCCCCAAATATTGGGGAAAATCAGGGTGAGCTCTTGCAGGATACTCCTGATTGCCCCTTGGTGGCCCAGAAGATCTTGGTTCAACGATCTTCTCAGTCTCCTGTACGATTATCCCAGGAATCTTCCTCACAGGTCAGATCTTCTGACTCAAAGCGGCAGACTACATGCGGACCAAAAAATGTTCCACTTACACGTCTGGCCGTTATCAGGCAATCTTTGCAGAAGAAATGTTTTTCTGTCAGGGCTTCAACCCTCGTTGCTTCGGCAAGGAGAAAATCCACCAGAGCAGTCTATGATGCTCGTTGGAAACTCTTTTCCAATTGGTGTTTTTGAGGGAAAATTAATCCCCTCAATTCCTCTGCTAGACGAATAGCGGATTTTCTCATTTATCTTTTTGATGATAAGAAACTTTCTCTTAGTTCCATCAAAGGATACAGATCTATGATTTCGCATACATTGGCTTTCACTAAGTCTTCACAAGTCTGTGCTGATCCAGCTATTTCAGAACTTGTTCGAGCTATGGAACTTAGTCGTCCTGTATCTCGTACACTTGCTCCTAAATGGGATTTAGCTTGTGTGCTTGGTTCCCTTATTAAGGCTCCCTATGAACCTCTTGATCAGGCTTCATTACAATTCCTAACATGGAAGACCGTTTTCCTTCTTACTATGGCTTCAGCCAAACGGAGAAGTGAAATTCATGCTCTTTCTATCGAGGATAGTCATCTTCGTTTTGACTCTTCTGATGGTTCTGTTACATTGTTGTGTCAGTCAGGATTTTTTGCTAAAAATCAACTCCCCTCTATGGCTTCCAAACCCTTCAAAGTTCCAAGTCTATCTAGAACTTGTGGACATGAAGATGATGATAGACTCCTTTGCCCGGTCAGGGCTTTGAAGTTCTACCTTAAAAAGGTAAAGTCTATTCGAGGTTCTCGCAAGAGACTTTTCATTCCATTAAAAGGGGGGGGCGATGTGTCTGCGGCTTCTATTTCTCGTTGGATAGCCTCGACTATAAGGAAAGCTTATTCTTCTCTTTCATCGAGGGATTTATCCCTGTTTAAGATAAGACCGCATGAATTAAGAGCTCTTTCGGCTTCGTGGGCTTATATTAATCACCCCACTATCTGAAGTGCTTCAAGCTGCTTTCTGGAGGAATCCGACCACCTTCTCCTCTTTTTATCTTCGTTCTCTTGAGTGCCAACAAGACAATTTGTATAAGTTGGGTCCTCTTGTAGTGGCTCAAACTGTAGTTTCTTCTATGGCGTAAGTACACTGGTGCCATCAGAGAATTAAGTACTATACTGTACTAACAAAGATTATAAGAGGACTTGATTCTACTATCTCTGGCTGTAAACCCTCTATATGGGTTTTGCTGTGATGGGAAAAAAAAATATGCGAACCTTCCCGCCGCAGCTGCAAAATCAGCTAGAGATAAGAGGTAACGTATTTATGATATTAAAACAAATTTTCTTAAGTAAAATTCATTTTAATTATTAAATACTTACCTGTTATCGGTAAGTCCCACCTCCCACCCCGCTCATCGCCTTTTTATGTTTGCGTAAAGGAAGATGAGTTGTGGTTCTTGGTTTCCTGTTAGGTTGCATTGTACTATGTTTAACCTGATTTGGATTCTTATAGAGGTGGACGATTCCCAGCGCTTGAATATTTTCCGGATGAAATAACTCCCTTGGAAAGGGTAAGCTAGAGATAACAGGTAAGTATTTAATAATTAAAATGAATTTTACTTATAAGAAAATTTGTTTTAAATGCTTTCTTCACACCTATTATCCAGGGGTGACTCTTGTTCAAATTCTTTCAGTACGCTGCATAAGAAGGTATTATCATTGTCATGTGGTCTTCTACTAAGATTGTTCAAATCCAGTGATTTGTTTCACCCAATTGGGAACGGGTCCGGTACCCATGCCATTAGGAATTGTTCGGGTTGTGAAATCACCAAATTGGGGAAAAAATGAGTTGCAAAATCTTCCAATTGGGAAAATCAAGTTGTGAATTGTACCAATTGAAGAATGGTATTTAATGACTTTGTTTAACTTTTGTCAGCTTTAAATGACACAGGAAAGCAACATAAACTTATTCACAGTCTTGAACAAACAACAACATGCTATAGGAACACAGATGGTGTTGTAATTAGTTGCATAATTTTACCCTTTTAAATTGCTGAATACAAGATGTGCATTAATCCTGCTGATTCAATTCTCTTTATTGTAAATTAAATCAACAATCAAGTATAAAGAAAACACACAATAAACAACCCTCATACGTCATTCAAGTGTACATGAAAGTGCTTACAGTGTTTTTTCATTTAAAATCGGGGCCGGTATCCGGCCCCATTCGCAATGGAAAAGAGTATGACTCAAAAAATCCCAATTGAGGATTAAAAAAATCATATTTTTCCAGAAATTGGGATGGGTCTGTTCATTTTGGGAAAGGGTCCTTAGTTCATTGGGAATGGGTCCGTTTACCGAACCCGTCCAAGAAGGGAAAAAACACTGTCAAATCAAGCCACTGGGGTTGAACATGGCCATTAGGGATTACATGATTTACAAATACTAATGCAAAAATATTTTTAAACAGCAAAGCCAAGAGGTGTGGATGACACTGTACACACATGCATTAAGCCTGTGACGACACTGTACACACATGCATTAAGCCTGTGATGACACTGTACACACATGCATTAAGCCTGTGATGACACTGTACACACATGCATTAAGCCTGTGATGACACTGTACACACATGCATTAAGCCTGTGATGACACTGTACACACATGCATTAAGCCTGTGATGACACTGTACACACATGCATTAAGCCTGTGATGACACTGTACACACATGCATTAAGCCTATGATGACACTGTACACACATGCATTAAGCCCTGTTTGATCCTAGAGCATGGCTCACTTTAATTATCCCTTTTCCTCTCAGGAGCAAAGTGAAAATGGCTATGTGCAGACAGCATAAAACCAGAACAGCCTGCGAGTAACTCACAGTCTGCTCAGGTTTTATGCTGTTTGCTGACCCAACAGTATCTAAGGGTTGGAACTGAAGCCATGAATACTTGAATCTAGTAAGAAAGGTCTTTAATTAAATTTTTATTTCTATACGTATCCAGAGCTCCAGATAAGGATTTGTGAAATTAGTAACGGTACTGCCACTGATAGAAAGAAAAGGAGTAACGCTGAAAATCAATTAGTACCTGTTCTTTCATATCCAAAAATACAGGTAGTACTGTACTACCCTTGTTCTTGGATATTGAATGGTGTATAACTGACTTTACAGAAACATATGCAGCAATTATAATAAATAAATTTAGCTTCTTAAACAGTTACTTTATTAGGTTTTCTATTCTGAATTATGATGCAAATACAACTCCACATTAAAACTCATGACTTAATACTATTTCTGTATTTTTTATGCTCCTCGAAATTTATTTTGGGGGGAGCATATAGTCGCCGCTTCGTCTGTCCGTCCGTGTGTCCGTCGTGCACAATTTTTGTCCAGGCTATTTCTCAGCAACTAATGACTGGAATTCAATGAAACTTTATGGGAAGCTTCACTACCTAGAGGAGATGTGCATAAATCAGCGGGTTCTGATCGGATGATGTTTCACAGAGTTACGGCCCTTTGAAATTTTTGAAATTTTCCATTAACTGTTCATATAGTGCAATTCTTGTCCGGGCTACTTCTCAGCAACTAATGACCAGAATTCAATGAAACTTTATGGGAGCTTCACTACCAAGAGGATATGTGCATATTATCAGCGGGTTCTGGTCGGATGATGTAATGGCCCTTTGAAATTTTCTATAAAAAAATCTTGTCCCCCCCAACTACTGTGCCCTCAAGACGTTTCCTTTTTTATCTGAATGTATAGTCAATATTGTGACAAGAAAACCTTTGGGGAGCATCACCCGTCTCCGACAGTTTCTTGTCTTGACAAGCAATACCAGCCAACTAGTAAGCTAAGTAATGAATGAACACTAATGTCACTGTCTCATCTCAAAGAATCATTGCTTTAGCCGTTAAATGTCAAATCATATTTGTTTTTCCAATCTTTCACAGTTTTTGTTTGGATCCGTTTCCCATCGTGTTTTCTAACGTTTTTAGCCACCGATGCAATCAAATCGTTTAATATTGGGGCAACAATGTCTTTTTCTGGGTTTACAGATTGAATGTCAGGATGGTTAGACGACCGTATGTAGCCATTATATGACAACAAAGTGTTGTTTTTTAAACGGCTTTCGGTTAAGTCGGCCTTCCCTTGCGTGCAGACATATTGTATTTGACGGGTTAACGAGAACCGGAAATCACGCGACAGAATAGAAATAATATTGGAACCTAGTGTACAACTTTTCAGTAATTTAAATTAACAAAAAGCGCCGTTGGGTTAGAGACCAACAAATCAAGCC